>NW_006930194.1:0-568 GCF_000298275.1 Orycteropus afer afer
ATACACACCCGTGTGTGTGTGTGTGTGTGTGTGTGTGTTTAAACAAAGTCCAACTAAAGTCTCCTGTTACTTTACATAGCAAAGAAACTTAGCAGGTGTGTTTATGGTAAGAACCTTGAGATGGGGGGATTTTATTTGATTATCTGGGTGAGGCCAGTGTAGTTACATGAGTCTTCAAAAGTGGAGAACTTTTCCTGACTGTGGTCAGAAGGAGATGTGATTATAGAAGAAAGGTAAGGGGATGCAATGTTACTGTCTTTGAAGATGAAGGAAGAAAGCTATAAGGCAAAAAATACGGGCAACTTCTAGAAGCTGGAAAAATCAAGGAAGGGAATTCTCCCCTAAATCATCCAGAAAGGTATTCAGCCCTGCTGATACGTTCATTTTATCCCAGTGAGACCTATGCCAGACTTTTAACTTATAGAACTGTAAGATAATATATTTGTGTTGTTTTAAGCCACAAACTTTGTGGTGATTTATTACAGAGGCAAAAGAAAACTAATATAGCTCTATTTTCAGTTTCTTGGTGGTATCTTTTGAAGAACAACAGTTTTTAATTTTAATGAAA
>NW_006930194.1:1793-2263 GCF_000298275.1 Orycteropus afer afer
TTTAACAGAGAGAACCAGAGACAGATAAGAAGAGCCCTCCTGGGATTGCTGACATCAGTGGAAGTCTGGAAGCCTATGTGAATGTAATCATAGTGGGAAGTGGGGCAGACTTGAAATTATTCCCCAAGCCCCACAAAGATCCATCATTAAAGGAGTTTAAACACAACCTCTGATAAAACACTGGCTGAAAAATTAGCTACTGTGATGTAAGGGCAACTCCTAAGAAGCCAAGCTTAAAAATAAAACCACACTCATCCTTAGTAGTCTGGAACTTTGTGCACATGTTCAACGCTGTAACCTCATCAGAGGTACTACTAGTCTCTGGCTAAATGCAGGGGAAAATCATATACTCTCTGAACTATGAAAGCAAATCCCAAATCACAAACACACACAACTGTAAAGATTGAAAAACTAATTGGTGTGCCACTGATTATGTTACTCAGCTACTAAGCAAAACATTGGCAGTTTGA
>NW_006930194.1:3593-4160 GCF_000298275.1 Orycteropus afer afer
TTCCTTCCAAGGAGTGGCTGGTGGGTTTGAACTGCCAGCCTTCTGGTTAGCAGTCAAGTGCCTTAGGCACTACGCTACCAGAGCTCCCACTGAATGGGCTAAGGAGTAGAATTGAATCAGTGGAAGACAGAATTAGTGAGATTGAAGACATATACTTCAATACTTCTTTGTAAAGGGATCACTCAGAGAAAAGATCAAAACAAAATGAAGAAAGCCTAGGGTTCATGTGGGATACCACCAAAAGGAATAACCTATGTGTTATTGGAATTCCAGAACAGGAAGAGACAAATATAACCACAGAGAAAACTGTTGAAGATTTGTTGGAAGAGAATTTCCTGATATGATGAAAGACAAGAATATAGCCATTTAAGAAGTCCAACGAACCCCAAATAGGATAGACCCCAAAAGAAAATTACCAAGACATATCATCATCAAACTCAACAAAACCAAAGACAAAGAAAGAATCCTGAAAGCAGCACAGAAAAAGGGAAAAGTTACCCGCAAAGGGAAACCAATAAGACTAAGCTCTGATTTCTCAGCAGAAACCACGCAGGTGAGAAAACCCTG
>NW_006930195.1:0-1136 GCF_000298275.1 Orycteropus afer afer
AAAAATTAGAAATTATTCTAAATCTACAGATAGAAATCCAGAAGATTAATACTAAATTGTCAGAAATAGATAACACATTGGAAGGGCAAAGGAGAAGAACTGATGCGATGGAAGACAGAATTAATGAGATTGAAGACAAATACCTTAATATTTATTTGGAAAAGGATCAATCAGAAAAAAAATCAAAACAAAATGAAGAAAGCCTAAGGTTCATGTGGGATACCTTCAAAAGGAATAAATTACATGTCATTGGAATTACAGAGCAGGAAGAGAAAAACAAAACCACTGAGAAACCTGTCCAAGAGTTCCTGGAGGAGAACTTCCCTGAAATGATGGAAGATGAGAATATATCCATTCAGGAAATCCAACGAACCCCAACAAACCCCAACACGATAGACCCCAAAAGAAAATCACCAAGACACATCATCCTCAAATTCATCAAAACCAAAGACAAACACAGAATCTTCAAAGCAGCACGGGAAAAACAAAAAGTTACGTACAAAGGACAGCCAGTAAGAATAAGCTCTGATTTCTCAGACAGAAACCATGCAAGCGAGAAGGCAATGGGATGGTATATATAAAACCCTTAAAGAGAAGAATTTTTAACCAAGAATTATATACCCGGCAAAATTTTTCCTCAAATATAATGGTGAAATTAGGAGATTTCCAGATAAGCAGAAACTAAGGAAATTTGTTAAAACCAGACCACCTTACAAGAGATGCTAAAGGGAGTCCTTTCAACAGAGAACCAAAAATAGCAAACAAGAACAGACCATTAATACAAAAGGTGACATAACCCAGAAACCACAGCTATGGACATATCCAAAGTAAAATGAGCTTCCAAGATTGTAAACAGGGATCCAGAGACATCAATTGGCAAGTGAGGACGACTACAAACAAAAAGAGGGAAAAGACTGTGTAGTTACAGAACTTCTAAAAGGTGAGGAAGTTAAGAAAGTTGCAAAATAGAATGGACTATTCTAAACTTGGGGATAAAATTATAAATCATAGGGTAACCTCAAAGAAAAATTATAAACCCTCACATCACAATAAAAAAGAGGACAAGCACAAATATTCAGCATATACTAAAACAGCAGCAACAAAAGAAATGATAACACGATTCATACACATAATGA
>NW_006930195.1:1707-2243 GCF_000298275.1 Orycteropus afer afer
TTGGCCTTATAGACATCTATAGAGCACTTCACCCATACTAGCACAATACCCATTCTTCTCCAGTGCACATGGAACTTTTTCTATGATAGACCATATGTTAGGCCATAAAAAAAGCCTTGATAAATTTAAAAACATCGAAATACTACAAAGCATCTGATCAGATAATAATGCTATCAAATTAGAAATCAACAATAGTAAGATCAACAGGAAAAGAGTAAACAAATGGAAAATGAACAACACCTTCCTTGAGAAAGAGTAAGAGAAGAAATCAAAATTGAAACTCAAATACTCCTTGAATCAAATGAGAATGAAAACACAACATACCAAAATCGTTGGGGCACAGCAAAAGCAGTGATCAGAAGCTAATTTATAGCAATCAATGCACACATCAAAAAAGAAGAAAGAGCCAAAATCAACAATTTAAACCAACATCCCCAACAATTAGAAAAAAAAGAGCAAGGAAAGCCTACAGTCACCAGAAGAAAGGAAATAATCAAGATTCGAGCAGAAATCAATGAAACAGAAAATAGAAGGGC
>NW_006930195.1:3618-4203 GCF_000298275.1 Orycteropus afer afer
GTGTGTGTGTGTGTGTGTGTGTGTGTGTATATAAAGAGAGAGAGAAAGAGAGAAATTTATCTTAAGAAAATGGCTCACAAACATCCAAAGTCCCTGGAGGAAACTTCGGGCTGGCAGCAGCCTTAGCTTCTGCAAGCGCAGGAAGCCAAGAAATCCAAGGCTGGCAGGCAGTACACTGGTTGTTGACTCCAACAAAAGACGAATCCAAGATCTCCAGGCCGAGCGCTGGCTTGCTCACTCACAGAAGTTTGTAGTCCAAACACCAGGGTTCCAATCCCTCAAAGAATGTCCCTCTTCCCAGGATGTCCCTGGATATCTTGGAAGCAGGCCACACCCCTAGAGAAACTCGCCTTGGGCAGATTGGCCACTTAGAACACAGTCATCTGATCCCATCATGGCAACAACCACATGGAACTGGGGTCCAGCCAAGTTGACACACAGCTCCAACTATCACAGTAGTCAAAACTGCCTGCTGTTGGTTTAATGACAGATACAAAGACCAATGGAATAGAATTAAGAACTCAGAAATAGATCCATTGACCTATAGTCAGCTGATCTTTGACAAAGGCCCAAAATCCATTAAAT
>NW_006930196.1:0-451 GCF_000298275.1 Orycteropus afer afer
ATTATGATCTGAGAAGATGCTTTGCAGTATTTTGATGTTTTTAAATTTATTAAGGCTTGCTGTATGGCCTAACATATGGTCTATCATGGAAAATGTTCCATGTGCACTGGAAAAGAATGTATGTTGTGCTGCTGTTGGGTGAAGCGTTCTGCAGATTTTTATAAGGCCAAGTTGGTGGATTGTATTGTTTAGCTCTTCTACAACTTTGTTGAGTTTCTTTCCAGTTGATCTGTCAAAGAAAGTGGTATATTATAGCCTCCCACTATGGCTGTGGAGGCATTTATTTGGCTTTTCAATTCTTTTAAAGTCTGATTTATGTATTTTGGGGCTTTTTCATTGGGTCCATAGATATTTATTATGGTTATATCTTCAATTTCAATTGGTCCTTTAATCATCATATAATGTCCTTCCTTGTCTTGTATGGTGGTTTTTGTCTTAAAGTCAATTTGAT
>NW_006930196.1:2161-4986 GCF_000298275.1 Orycteropus afer afer
TTTTTTTTTGTGTGTGTGTGTGTGTGTGTGTGTGTGTGTTTTCTTTGGTCTGTCTCTCAATCCTTTGAAGATACCTGATATAATTCTTTTGAATTCCTTATCAGAGTGTTCCAATGCTGCTTCTTCCT
This sequence comes from Orycteropus afer afer, assembly GCF_000298275.1. Lineage (NCBI taxonomy): Eukaryota > Metazoa > Chordata > Mammalia > Tubulidentata > Orycteropodidae > Orycteropus > Orycteropus afer. The sequence continues at coordinate 2,290 of NW_006930196.1, forward strand.
CAGCAATGTGTTCTGGGTCTGTATCCTGCTCTCTTGTTTCTACCACTTTATCCTGCTTCTTTGTGTGGACTGTGATGGTCTGTTGTCCCCAAGGCATTGTGGTGTTGTTGTATTTAGAGCTCTGTTAATTGTTTGTGAAAAGCAGCCAAGGGTGATTCAGGCCCTTCTTGGTGGTTTTTTATCATTGGCCCGTTGGTGGAGAAGGAGGTAGTGGCTCTCACTCCGTAACTGAAGTTGCAGGAGGTGTGGGTGTAGTTGTGTCTTATGGGGACTGTTGTTGTCTCCCATTTAGTTAGACACAAATTACAATTGAGTAACCATCAAGAAACTAAAAGCACATGGACAAAAAGCACACCATGTAATCACACAGTAATAGGAACCAAAAAAAGAAAAATGGGTAAAAGAAGAAGAAAAAACAAGAAAACCTGCAATATCTGGGGATAGGGCATTAAAGAGAAAAAAAGCAGAGAAGGAGAATAATGAAGGAAAAAGAAACAGGAAAAATGCAAAAAGAAAAACAAGCAACAGGGTTATCCATGAAAAAAAAGGGGGAAAAAAGAGAAAAAAAAACTTATATCTAAAAAAAAAAAAAAAAAATTCAACCAGGCACAGGGAAAAGAAAAAATGCTGAAAACTAGGACCTGGTAGGGAAGATTAAGAATAATAGTAAAAAGGACAATAGTATTAATAACAATAGTTGTTTTAAAACAGAAAAAAACAAGCAATCTCATCACCAGAAAAAAGAAGCAAGCAAGAAAAAATACAAAAATATTGGTGGAGGACAGGGTAGGGCACCCAGGCTCCGTCTGAGCACACAGAGTGTGATGGCATTCCTGTGGGCCCAGAACGCAGGTGAGAGTGGGGAATGGCTGCACCTCCCTTCACCAAGTGGGTGTGGGGTATAAGAGTAACAAGAGGAATGTGGTACCTTTTCAGTCTTGAGAGTCCGGAGTGACCTTAGGGTTGCTGGGAAGCAGAATGTGTTCTTAAGCCCCAGGAATCTGCAAGTGTGCTGTCTCTTTAAATATCCAAAATAGTCAAGGCACTTTAAAACCTTCAAAATGGGGGTGCCCTCCGGACTGCCAAAAGTCCCCAGCTCAGCCTGCCTTTCTCTTCACCTTCTCCGTTTATTCCCCAGCCACCAGAGCAGTACTCTGTGCAGTCCCTGGCTAGCAAGGCTGATTTTTAGATTAATTCTTAGGTCCTACCACCACTCGGGAATCTCCAAGCTGTCTGTGCTGTCAGGATCGCTCAGGATCACTGTCAGATTGCAGCTCCATATGTCTCTTTTTTTGTTATTTTCACGCAAATTCTTCTGCTATTTGGGGTTTAGTCCACTTCTATATCCTTCCCTTCAAGGCTCAGGGGTCCTGGATTATCTTCTGTGCCTGTGTTAATTGGTTTCCCTTTTCTTCGCTGAAGAGGGTCTGTGCACTCTTTCTGCCTAGTCCGTCATCTTGCCGTAACTCCCCCGCTTTTTTTAAGTGTGTTTCCTTTTGTCTGTTTTTTAATTTTTTTCATCCTTTTTATTTACACTCATTATTTCCCTTCCCAAGTTCAAGCTTTCAACTTTTCTCTCTTCCCTGTTCCTATTTCCCATTTTGTTTCTTTCTCATGATTCTCCCCATTCCTTGTTTTCCTTTTTACATTTCTGCATTTTTTCCCTCATTGTTATCCTACTCTACCTTTTCTCTTATTGCTCCTTCCCCAGATAATGCAGGGTTTTATTTTTTTCCTTTCTCTCTCTTACCTTTCTCTCTGGATATTTCTTTTGGCTCTTTAAAGTATTTCTTTAAATATGTTTTCTCATTTATTTCCTTTCTCTCTCTCTCTGATTTCTCTCTTTTTGGTGATTATTCCTGTGTGTTTATGTGTTATGTTTTTTGTCCACTTGCTTTTATCTTTTTGTTGTTTTTTGATTGTTGTTTTTGTGTAACTGAGAGGGAGACAGGAACCATGCCCATATGACCCAACCACACCCACACCACCTGCAACTCCACTGACTGCATAAGAGCCACCACTTCCTTCTCCACCAACTGGCCAACAATAAATGACCACCAGGAAGAGCCTGACTCACCCTTAATTGCTCTTCACAAACAGTTAACTCTGATCTCTGCAGCCATTCTCATTCTCTATCATAACCACTGGGAGACAGGTAGAGAGTGCATAAGTGCTGGCAACTAATGAACAGAGAAGCACAGTATGCTGGTTACTCAGATATATGCAAAGAAAACCAAATTCTTGGGCAAATCACTCCAACATACAATCACCAACTAAATATAAATACAACAATGTCAAAATATCTTGGAGACAACAGACTATCACAATGCACAAAAAGAAGCAAGATAAAGCAGGAGAAACAAGGGAGCAGGATACAGACCCAGAACACATCCCTGAGGAAGAAGGAGCATGGGAACTGCCTGATAAGAAATTCAAAAGAATTATACTTAGATACTTGCAGTGGTCAGCCCCAGAGTTACAGGTGAGGAGAGACAACTCAAGGATGCCCGAAGTAGCAGGTGGGAAGAGCAGGAGAAAGGGGATTAAAAGCCAGGAAGTCAGAGAGAAGAGCAATCAGCTGAAGGGATTAGGTGAAGAGAGGAAACTCAGGCCCGCCCAGAGTAGCAGGCCGGAAGAGCAGGAGAAAGGGGATAAAAGCCAGGAACCCGGACAGAAGAGCAGTCAGCCCCAGGGACA
>NW_006930197.1:0-509 GCF_000298275.1 Orycteropus afer afer
TTATAGAATTAATGGTAGACTTTGGTATCCTCTTCGGGGAGGGGAGCCTAAACCTTCCCGATGGCCTGACCTTCCTCTTCCTTATACTGGGGCATACGTAGAAGGTAAAATAATGGTGTGGGTAGATGGAAAAAGAGTTCCTTTTAACTCTCTCCCTTTCTTAGAGAGATTAAAATGATCAGGGCCTAGGTATAAAACCACGGCACAGAGATATACTCTAACCAAGCAATGGAACAGTTACTTTAAGAAACTAAAAGGCCACAAGTATATGTTGACGAACTATGTAGACCCATTTGCACACCCAGGCTGGTGGTAATTCAGAGAATGGTGCCAACCACAAGGTTGGATCACACATTCTGGCCCCATGTTGTTTTCTTTACCCTGACCATTTTTTCATGCCTTAGTTAACCTCATTGTCTAGCACATTTTACTCATATAATGTTAATGATAGATAAGTTAGATAAGATAAGACGTAAGTTTAGTTTATAAGTTTAATAATAGTTTTATAA
>NW_006930197.1:1692-2313 GCF_000298275.1 Orycteropus afer afer
TGATGGTTCAAACCCACCAGCCACTCCTTGGAAGGAAGGTTGGCCCATCTACTCCCATAGTGATACCACCTCACAAACCCAAGGAGGTGTCACTATGAGTAGGGTCCAACTTGATGGCACATAACAACACAGCAATCTCAAAATTGAGAATTAAAGAGATATAATATTATTATCATTTTTTTTCCTATCAATTTTTGTACCTTTTGTTATGTGGGAGTTTATGCAATGTCCACAATTTTTCAGCTCTCTCCATAATTCCTTCCTAGTTTCTTCATTCCCATTCATCCAGTGTGCCTGTTCTTCTCTGTCTTCTCATTTTTGGTTTTGGGCAAATGTTTCCCCTTTAGTCTCATATAGTTGGTTTTTCTAAGGATCGCATTTTTCATATGTGTTATTTTTGTTTTATATTCCCATCTATTATTTGTCTGAAAGGTGGCCTCCAGGAGAATATTACGTTCCAATTTAGAAGGTAGTCTCAGAGCAAAAGTCGTGGGTTTATTTCTAGATTCCTTCAGAGTCATAAATGTGTTTATTTATTTATTTTGTTTAATTTGAATTTTGTTCTACATTTTTTACCCATTCTAATAGGGAATTTCTGTTGAGGTCTTGGTCAGAGTGGTT
>NW_006930197.1:3648-4663 GCF_000298275.1 Orycteropus afer afer
TGGTGCTTCCAGATTGAGACAGACACAGAAAGGAAGGGTCCATCAACTTCTCAAAGAAATGGCCAGGGAAAATCTCATGAATATCAGAGAAACACTGTCTGTTACACCACTGGACAACTTTATGAATAGTTCAGAAACAATGACCAATACAGTACCAGAAAAAGTGCCTCTTAGGTTGGAAGGCACTCAAAATATGACTGGGAAAGAGCTGCTTCATCAGAGTACAACCAACTTTAATGATACAAATAGAGTAAAGCTTTGGGGACCTCCATTTGCTGATGTGGCATGACTCAAACTGAGGAGAAACAGCTGCAAAAATCCATTAATAATCGGAACATGGAATGTATGAAATATGAAACTAGGAAAATTGGAAGTTGTCAAAAATGAAATGGAACACATAAAGATTGATATTCTAGGCATTACTGAACAGAAATGGATGAGTTTTGGCAATTTTGAATCAGACGAGCATATGATCTACTATACTGGGAATGACAAATTGAAAAGGAATGCAGTGGTTTTCATCATCACAAATAATGTTTCAAGATCTGTCTTGAAGTATGATGTTGTCAGGGATAGGGTAATATCCATAGATCTACAAGGAAAGTCAGTTACTACTATTATTCAAATTTAGACACCAACCACCAAAGCCAAAGATGGAGAAATTGAAGATTGTTACCAAATTATGCAGTCTGATATTGACTGAATATGCAATCAAGATGTGTTAATTATCACTGGTGACTGGAATACAAAGGTTGGACACAAAGAATCACTGGTAGTTGGAAAGTTTGGCCTTGGTGATAGAAATAAAACTGGAGATTACATGACAGAAGTTTGCAAGACAATTGCTTATTCATTGCAAATATCTTTTTTTCCAACACCAGAAAAGGTGACTATACATGTGGACCTCACCAGATGGTGTACACAGGAATTAGATTGATTACATCTGTGACAAGAGGTGATGGAGAAGCTTAATATCTTCAGCCAAAACAAGGCCAGGAGCTTATTTGGAACAGGC
>NW_006930198.1:0-1368 GCF_000298275.1 Orycteropus afer afer
CAACTCTCTTAACTTCCTCACCATTTAGAAGTTCTGTAACTACACTATTTTTTCCCTGTTTTTGGTTTGTAGTTTTCATTTGCCAATTGATGTCTCCAGTTCCCTGTTTACAATCATGTAAGCTTATTTTACTTTGGATACTTCCATAGCTGTGTTCATTTCTGGATTATGTCATATTGTGTATTAATGGTTGATTGTTGTATGCTATTATTGTTTCTCTTTTCAAAGGATTCCCTTTATTATATCTTGTAAGATTGGTTTAGTTTTAACAAATTCCCTTAATTTCTCGTTATTTGGAAATCTCCTAATTTCACCATCATATTTGAGGAACAGTTTTGCTGGATATGTAATTCTTGGTTGGAAATTTTTGTCTTTCAGAGGTTTGTATATTCCATCTTGTTGCTTTCTTGCTTGCATGGTTTCAGCTGAGAATTCGGAGCTTACTCTTATTGATTGTCATTTGTAGGTAACTTTTCATTTTTCCCATGCTGCTTTCAGGATTCTTTCTTTGTCTTTGTTTTTGATGAGTTTGATGATGATATGTCTTGGTGATTTTCTTTTAGGGGCTACCCTGTTTGGGGTTCTTTGAACTTTCTGAATGTATATATTCTCATCTTTCATCATATCAGGGAAGTTCTCTTCCAACAAATGTTGGACAATTTTATCACTGATTTTCCTTTTCTCTTCCTGTTCTGGAATTCAGATTAAATGTAAGTTATGCCTTTTGATGGTGTTCCACATGGACATTAGGCTTTCTTCATTTTTATTTGATCATTTTTTTCTGACTGATACCTTTACAAAGATATATTCAGATACTTGTCTTCAATCTCATTAATTCTGTCTTCCATTGATTCAATTCTACTCCTTTGCCCTTTCAATGTGTTATCTATTTCTGAAAATTTAGTCTTAATGTTCTGGATTTCTATCCATAGGTTTTGCATCATTTCTAAATTTCATTTAGTTTGTGCTTCTGTTCTTTAATTTTCTTCCAAAATTGTTCTTGGGTTTTGTCTGTGTTTTCCTTAATTTTGTCAGTGTATTTATTGATCTGTATCTCAATCCTTTGAAGGTACCTAAATATAATTCTTTTGAATTATTTATCAGGGATTTTCAATGCTGCTTCTTTTCAGGGATGTGTTTTGGTTGTGTATCCTGCTCCCTTGTTTCTACCACTTTATCTTGCTTCTTTGTGTGGACAGTGATGGTCTGTTGTCTCTGAGACATTGTGACATTGTTATATTTAGATCTCTATTAACTGTGTGTGGAGAGCAGTTAAACATGAGTCAGGCTCTTCTTGGTGGTCTTTTATCATTCACAGTTTGTGGAGAAGGAAGTGTTTGCTCTTAGTAAGTGGAGCTACAGAAGAGG
>NW_006930198.1:2728-4619 GCF_000298275.1 Orycteropus afer afer
AAAGAATAGATACTTAAAGAGTAATACTCAGGAAATGATAATCAAGATCAAAATGAAGTAATATTTTATATTCATTTGATGAGAGAAAAATCACCATCACCACCACTAGTTTCCATTAAGTCACTTCCTAATCATGTGTCAGTGCAGAACTGTCTTCCATAGGGTTTCAATGACTGCTTTTTCAAAAGTAGATCACCAGGCCTTTCTTCCAAGAATTGTCTGAGTGAATTCAGGCATCTTCCTTTCAGTTATTTGTCAATTGCATCAAGATTTCTACCACCCAAGGACAAGAGAAAAAAAGAAAAAAAAGGTCTGAAAATATGTCCATATTGATGAATAGAAGTCTTCAAATTTACCATTTTTACCATTCATGTTCAGTTTAAGAAATCTTTGCTTATCTCCCAAGGTCATTAAAATACTGCCTTGTGTTTTTCAAGCACTATATCATTTTACTTATACATTTAGATCTAAAATTTATCTGAAATTATTTTTGTGTATGCTGTGAGGTAGGGGTTAAAATCCACTCTTTTCCATATAGGTCAGTAAATGGCTCAGCATTTTATTAAAAAGATGATTCTCCATTCTAACTTTATTTTTTATACATCATCAGATAAACATATATGTTGTTGTTGTTGTTATTTGCCATTAAGTCGGACTCGACTCATACCCACTCCTCCTTGGGTTTCTGAGGCAGTATCATTTCGGAAATAGATAGCCTAACCTTCCTTCCAAGGAGTGGCTGGTGGGTTTGAACCACCAGTCTGCTGTTTAGCATTCAAGAGTAGGCACTATGCTACCAGAGCTCCTGATAAGCATATATATGTGAGTAATATTGGTCTATCTATTATGTTTCATTATATTTTCAAATCTACTTTTGCACCAATAGCATACTATATAAATTACTATAATGTCATAATAAATGTTGATATCATTGGTATTTAAACTTAAACATAACACATGTAACAAGGCAGCAATTACTAGTTAGTATGAATTCAAGATACAGCTCTTCACATAATTACTAAAATACATGTATCAGAATGTCTATACAAACATTATGACAACAACAAGAAAAATAAATAAAATAAAAACAATCAAAGTATCTATTATGTAAGAATAGGTCAACACATTTTGGTATAATCATACAAAGAAATATTAAAGAATGAACAAAAAAATGAACCTCAGTATAAGTTTCGATAAGGATAAATCTTAATATATTATTAAGATAAAAAAGCAAGACATAGATATCAAAATATAGTATGAAAGTGTTTTTATAAAATTCAAAAACTGATAAATAAATAGAGATCAATATGATAAAACTTTATAAATGTATGTGAATGTTTCATAACAATTGTTTAAAGGAGGATGATAAGGACATTAGAAAAATAAATAAATAAAGCCAAATTGCCTAAGACATTTGACTGCTAACCCACCAGCCTCTCCTCGGAAAGAAAGTTGGGGAATCTACTTCCGTAGTGATAAAGCCTCAGAAATCCAAGAAGGGGTCGCTATGAGTTGGATCCGACTCTGCAGCAGTGTGTTGCGTTGCATTTAAGAGTAGGAAAAGGTAAGAGTTCATTACCTGGGTAATATGTTCTTGGTTATGTTCTACTTGTTTGTTAGACAAACAAACTAGAATTGTTCTCATGAAACACAAATGAAGTATTATTCTACTTTGTACTTGAGATTCAAAACAATTAGCTAATTAAATAATTACAGAAGTATGTCTTTTATATTGATTATTAATTTTATACTAAATCACTACATATGGCTTTTCTATTAAATATTTTTAATTGTTGTTGCCTGAAGAAAATTTATAACTTTAATTTCATTTATTTCTTTTAAGGAATTCTGCTAACTTTCTAAATCATAAAGTGATATTATGACAAAAAAA
>NW_006930199.1:0-641 GCF_000298275.1 Orycteropus afer afer
GGATTGATACGGTGGCTGCGATGATGGGCTCAAGTATAGCAGGGATTGTGGGGCTGGTGTGGGATCGGGCAGTGTTTTGTTCTGCTGTGCATGGGTTTGCTATGAGTCGGAAATGACTGGACGGCACTTAACAACAACAACAACAACAACATTGGCATATCTAATAAAAGAAAAGAAAGAGAAGATGCAAATAACAAGAATAATAAATGAAAAGGGTGACATCACAACAGAACCAACTGAAATAAAAAAGATACTGACACTATACTATGAAGAGCTGTACTTCAACAGATTCAAGAACCTAGAAGATATGGACAAGTTTCTAGAAAGTCAAGACCTATCTGAACTATCCCAGTCAGAGACAGAATACTTGAACAGACCTGTAATAAAAGAAGTAACTAAGCAGGTCATAAATAAACTTCCCACAAGGAAAAGTCCTGGCCCAGATGGCTTCACTGGAGAATTTTACCAAACATTCAGGGAAGAGTTGACACCTATACTACTCGAGCTATTCCAGAACATAGAAAAAGAGGGGATACTTCCAAAGTCATTTTGTGAGGCAAGCATAACACTGATACCAAAACCAGGGAAAGACACCACTAAAAAGGAAAACTACAGACCAACATCCCTCATGAATATAGATG
>NW_006930199.1:2053-2860 GCF_000298275.1 Orycteropus afer afer
GAGGACTGCTCTGGTGGCTGAGGAATAAATGGAGAAGGTGTAGAGAAATGCAGGCTGAGCTGTGGACTTTTGCCTGTCTGGAGGGTGCTGTCATTTTGAATGTTTACAAGCAGCTTCACCATTTTGAATATTTAAAGAGACAGCGCTCTCACAGATTCCAGGGGTTTAAGAACAGGTTCTGCTTGCCAGCAACCCTAAGGACACTCCGGACCTGCAAGCCTGAAAAGTTGAGACATTCCTCATCCCACACCCACTTGGTGAACAGAAGTGCGGCCACCCCCACTCCCACCTATCTTCTGGGCCCACAGGAACTCCATCCCAGTCTGTGTGCTCAGACAGAGCCTGGGTACCCTACCCTGTCCTCCTCTGATTTTTTTCTTTTGACTTTTTTTTCTTTTTCTTTTTTGCTTTATTTTTTCTGGTGATTAGTTTGCTGTTATAAAACAACTAGTATTATTAATACTTTTGTCTTTTTTACTATTATTCTTATTCTTCCCCTCCCAGGTCCTAGTTGTCAGCTTTTTTTCTTTTCCCTGTTTTTGGTTGAATTTTTTTTCTTAATTTAATTTTTCTTTCTTCCCCCTTTTTTTCTCATGGATAACACCATTCCTTGGTTTTCTTTTTGCATTTTTCTCATTTTTTCTTCATTATTCTCCTCCTGTACCTTTTTTCCCTTAGTGCCCTATCCCCAGATATTGCAGGTTTTCTTGCTTTTTCTCCCTTTTTTCTTTTTTTAGTTACTGTTCCTGTGTGATTACATGGTGTGATTTTTGTCCATTGGCTTTTAGTTTTTTGATCATTTTTCAA
>NW_006930199.1:5155-6050 GCF_000298275.1 Orycteropus afer afer
GAGAAGGCAATGGGATGGTATATATAAAACCCTGAAAGAGAAAAATTTTCAACAAAGAATTATATATCTGGCAAAATTGTCCCTCAAATATGATGGTGAAATTAGGAGATTTCCAGATAAGCAGAGACTAAGGGAATTTGTTAAAATCACACCAACCTTACAAGAAATGCTAAGAGGAGTCCTTTGAACAGAGAACCAAAAATAGCAAACAACAACCGATCATTAATACACAAGATGAGATAACCCAGAAACCACAGCTATGGACATACCAAAGTAAAATGAGCTTACAAGATTGTAAATAAGGAACCAGAGACATCAATTGGCAAGCGAGGACAACTACAAACAAAAAGAGGGAAAAGACGGTGTAGTTACAAAACTTCTAAATGATGAGGAAGTTAAGAGAGTTGCAAGCTACAATGGACTATTCTAAACTCGGTGATAAAATTATAAGTCATAGAGTAACCTCAACGAAAAATGATAAACCTTCACATCACAATAAAAAAGAGGACAAGCACAAATATTCAGCATATATTAAAACAACAGCAACAAAGGAAACGGTAACATGATTCATAAACATAATGAGCTCAGCACAGAAAATAAAATGGAACAAAGAAACCAGGGACAACATGATAAAACACATAACAAAATGACAGCAACTAATTCATACCTGCCAATAATTACACTAATTGTTAATGGATTAAATGCTCCACTCCAGAGATGGAGAGATTGGATAAGAAAACAAAACCCATCAATATGCTGCCTACAAGACACACCTTAGAGATAAAGACAAAAATAGACTCAAAATCAAAGGTTGGAAAAAGATATATCAAGCAAATGGCAACTGTAAGAGAGCAGGAGTGGCAATATTAATATCTGATCAAATTGACTTTAAGAC
>NW_006930200.1:0-1180 GCF_000298275.1 Orycteropus afer afer
TCACTTGACTGGTGCATTAAATCCATTGACATTCAGTGTAATTATCAACAAGTATGAGTTTGTTACTGTCATTTTGTTATGTGTTTTTTCATGGTTTTCCTGGTTTCTTTGTTCCATATAATTTACTTTGCTGAGCTCATTATGTTTATGAATGGTGTTATCATTTCTTTGCTTGCTATTGTTTCAGTATTTCCTACATATTTGGCTTTGTCCTCTTTTTCATTGTGATGTCAAAAATTGAGGTTATCCTGTGATTTATAATTTTCTCCCCGAGTTTAGAACAGTCCATTCTATCTTGCAACTCTCTTGACTTCTTCCCCAATTAGATGTTCCTGTAACTACAAAATATATTCCCTCTTTTTCGTTTGTAATTGTCCTTATTTCTAATTGATATCTCTGGTTCCCTGTTTACAATCTTGTAAGCTTATTTTACTTTGGATTTGTCCATCACTGTATTGGTTTCTGGGTTATGTCATTTTGTGTATTAATGGTTGGTTGTTGTTTGCTATTATTGGTTCTGTGTTCAAAGAACTCCCTTTAGTATCTATTATAAGGTGGTCTGGTTTTAACAAATTTCTTCCTATCTGGAAATCTAATATCACCAACATATTTGAGGGACAGGTTTGTTGGATATATAATTCTTGGTTGGAAAATTTTATCTTTCAGCGTTTTATATATACCATCGCATTGCCTTCTCTCTTGCATGGTTTCTGCTGAGAAATCAGAGCCTATTCTTATTGGTTTTCCTTTGTAGGTAAATTTTCATTTTCCCATGTTGCTTTAAGGATTCTTTCTTTGCCTTTGGTTTTGATGATGATCTGTCTTAGTGATTTTCTTTTGGGGTCTATCTTGTTTGGGGTTCCTTGGACTTCTTGAATGGATATCTTCTCATCTTTCATCATATCAGGGATGCTCTCTTCTAACAAATCTTGGACAATTTCTCATTGGTTTTCTTTTTCCTTTCCTATTCTGGAATTCTGATTACACATATGTTATTCCTTTTGATTGTATCCAACATGAACAGTAGGCTTTCTTCAATTTATTTTGACCTTTTTTCTGATTGATCCCTTTCCAAAGAAGTATTTAGGTATTTGTCTTCAATCTCATTAATTCTGTTTTCAATTGATTTGATTCTACTCCTTTGCCCTTTTCAATGTGTTATCTATTTCTGAAAATTTAG
>NW_006930200.1:3285-4659 GCF_000298275.1 Orycteropus afer afer
TTATCAGCTGTATGTGTGTGGACATGGAGTAATCAGATGATCATTAGATTAATGGATGTTTTTATTTATTTTCCAAGTGACTGTGATGGAGGGAGAAAGAGAGTAATGTGTAATAAAGGATTAATTGTGATGGTGGACTACAAATTCCAACCTGAAGAAGAGAGATTACGTGAACAAGAAAGGATAATGGAAAAACAGAGAGTGAAGAGATCAATGGATTGGAGGTCTTCATGATGTTGGCAAGTCCTTTTCATGTGCACATTTGTATAAGAGTAAAAGGATACTTGTTTCTGAAAGTGGAATACTTTTAGTGTGGGTCAAATATAAAATAATCACAGATATATAATTTGATTGCTTTTGGCAAATGAACTAACAGTTCTACTTTTTTGGAATGAGAATAACTGCTGTTTTCAAAAAAGAAAGAAAGCTAACCCTGAGACTATATGTCCATGGAGTTAATAATGTTCTCTGAAGAAATCAATTATATGTTCAAAGTAATTATATTTGTTTAAACACACCAAAAATAGAACTGTGATAGACAAATATGGAAGTTGTTGATCTTTATCTGAATACTCGATTTCCAGACCTACACCATTAAATTCAACAGATTGACTTCTCAAATGACCATTTTCAAAAAAAAAAAAAAATCTATCTATTATAGTGTCTGCCAGCCTAGCTTAGATTTTCCTTTAGGGGTGAAAAAAGTTGTAATAAAATTCAATTTCAAAAGGTCTTGGGTGGACATTTCCAAATTTGCTTTACATAGGGCCCTACTAATAGTGTTAGGGATTTGCTGGATACTCAGTAATTCAAGTCAAACTTGGTTCCTGGAAATTTTCATCTGTGTTTGAAATTTAAACTGATTATAAGCTCATCTCAATCTACTACAGGAAAATTCACCCTCAAGACCTCTGAGCAGATCAAAAAGTTCTCAGACAAAACCAGTTGTTTTAGGAGTTCAAAACTCCCTCAGTCAGTCTTCTTTACTGCCTGATCATTGTTCTTAGAAATGCTTTTTTGACTTCTTAGAAGTTAGTTCCAACTGTCTTACATCACTTGGATCAGAGAATTTATAGACACTCCTACCAGCATGGACTGTTTTAGGACTGTTCTACCTAGGCCCAGAAGAAATTGCCTGATAGATTCTGGATGCACCTCATGAGAGTAAATGTCACACATTAAACAGGAAAAGGTAATGGATGTTATCTTTAAAGCTAGTGAGTTTCTTAGTATATACTCCAAAAAGACCCCTTTGTGGCTAATGGGGCTCTGAAGTTAAGAATCATAAAATATTCTGCCTTTGAGAAATCTGGATTTTAGTACAAACATTTGTTGTTATTCAGAATGATAAGTTTTCTTTCTCTTACTCTTACT
>NW_006930201.1:0-866 GCF_000298275.1 Orycteropus afer afer
ATTTGTCCTTCTGTGATTGATTTATTTCACTCAGCGTAATGTCCTCCAGGCTCATTCACTTTGTGAGATGATTCGTGTATCCTTCCTTGTTCTTTTCTGTAGCATAGTATTCCATTGTGTAAATGTATCATAGTTTGGTTATCCATTCATCTGTTGAGGGGCATTTAGATGTTTCCATCTCTTTGCTATAGTGAATTGTGCTGCGATGAACATAGGTGTGCATATGTGTGTTTGTGTCCTCTCTTTAGGACATATTCCTAGTAATGGAATTGCTAGGTCAAATGGTATTTCTATTTTCAGTTTTTTAAGGAAACACCATATCATTTGCCACAATGGTTGTACCATTTTACAATCCCACCAGCAGTGTATAAGAGTTCCAATCTCTCCACAACCTCACCAGCATTTGTTATTTTCTGTCCTGTTGAAATTTGCTATTATTTCTGGGGTGAGATGATATCTCATTGTTGTTTTGATTTGCATCTCTCTAATGACTCCTCAGAAGGAAGATTGGGCAATCTACTTCCATAGTGATACTGCATCGGAAACTCAAGGAGGGGTCACTATGAGTTGGAGACAACTTGACAGCACATAACAACAACAACAACGACTAATGATCACAAGCAATTCCTCATGCGTTTGTTGGCCGCCAACATATCGTCTTTAGTGAAGTGTCTGTTCATGTCTCTTGCCCATTTTTGAATTGGATTGTTTGCCTTTTTGGTGTTGAGGTGTTAAAGTTTTCTATAGATTTTGGAGATAAATCCTTTGTCAGATATGTCACAGGCAAATATTATCTCCCAGTCTGTAGATTCTCTTTTTACCCTTTTGACAAAGTCTTTCAATGCACATAAGAATTTAAACTTTAA
>NW_006930201.1:1636-3137 GCF_000298275.1 Orycteropus afer afer
CATATATGCCCTTTATTGTGTTGAGGAGTTTCCCTTCTATCCCTATTTTGCTGAGAGTTCTGAACAGGAATGAATGTTGTATTTTATCAAATGCCTTTTCTGCATCGATTGATATGATCACATGGTTTTTTCTTTTGTTTTGTTTATGTGGTGGATTACATTGATTGTTTTTCTGATGTTGAACCATCCTTGCATATCAGGTATGAATCCCACTTGGCCAGGATGTATTATTTTTCTCATATGTTGTTGGATTCTGTTGGCTAGGATTTTGTTGAAGATTTTTGCATCTATATTCATGAGGGATATTGGTCTGTAGTTTTCGTTTTTAGTGATGTCTTTCCCTGGTTTGGGTATCAGTGATATGCTTGCTTCATAAAATGAGTTTGGGAGTATTCCATCTTTTTCTGTGTTCTGGAATAGTTTGAGTAGCGTAGGTGTCAACTCTTCCCTGAATGCTTGGTAAAATTCTCCAGTGAAGCCATCAGGGTCAGGAGTTTTTCTTGAGGGAAGTTTTTTTTTTACGATATGTTCAATTTGTTCTTTTGTTATGGGTCTGTTCAAGTATTCTATCTCTGAGTGTGATAGTTTCAGTAGGTCTTGTGATTCCAGAAACTTGTCCATCTCTTCTAGGTTCTCAAATCTTTTGGAGTACAGTTTTTCATAATATTCTGTCAATATCTTTTTTATTTCATTTTGTTCTGTTTTGATGACACCCTTTTCATTTACTATTCTTGTTATTTGCATCTTCTCTTTCTTTTCGTTTTTTAGATTTCCCAATGGTTTGTCAATTTTGTTAATCTTTTTGAAGAACCAGCCTTTTGTTTTGTTGATATTCTCTATTGTTTGTTTTCTGTTTCATTTATTTCTGCTCTGATCTATTATTTCCTTACTTCTAGACACCGTAGGATTCTTTTGTTGTTCTTTTTCTAGTTATTGAAGTTGTTAAGTTAGAGTGTTGATTTTGTTTCTTTCCTCTTTTTTGAGGTATGCATTTATTGCTATAGACTGACCTCTGAGTACTGCTTTCCCCGTGTCCCATAGGTTTTGGTAAGATGTATCTTCATTCTCATTTGTTTCTAAGAATTTTTTTATTTCACTTTTTATTTTTTCTATTATGCAGTACTTTTTGAGCAGTGTATTGTTCACCTTCCAAGTTTGATGTTTTTACCTTGATCTTCCTATTATTAATTTCTAATTTTATAGCACTGTGGTTTGAGAAGATGCTTTGTAGTACTCAATGTTTTTGAATTTGTTGAGGCTTGTTTTATGTCCTAACATATGATCTATTCTGGAGAATGATCCATGTTCACTGGAGAAGAATGTGAATTGTGCTTTTGTTGGGTGGCATGATCTGTATATGTCTATGATGTCGAGTTGGTTGTGTTGTTGAGTTCAGTATCTTTGTTTTTTTCTAGTTGATCTGTCCCTCCTTCCACTTTCAAGGAGGGAGAGATCAACTAGAAAAAAACAAAGATACTGAACTCAACAACACAACCAACTC
>NW_006930201.1:3857-4507 GCF_000298275.1 Orycteropus afer afer
CAGTCTGCCACTCTCTTTCTCTTGATTGGTACATTTAGGCCATTCACATTGAGTATAATTAGTGACAGATAGGCATTAATTGGTGTCATTCTATTGTGTTTTTTTGTCGTGTTGTTGGAGTTTCCTTGGTCCATATACTTTTCTGTGCTGAGTTCATTTTGTCATCAAGTGTTTCCTCTCTTTTCTTCTTTATCGTTGGATCTGTGCTCACTAAACCCATATGTTTTCCTTCCTTCTGGGTTTGTTTGGGGGATTGTTAATTTTCCCTGTGGTTACCTAGTAGTGAATTATTGTCTCTATCTTTTTGGAACAGTCTGTTCTATGAGGACATTGTCCTGTTTTCCTCTCCATTTGGAAGTTTGTACCTAGAACTTTTATTCCCTCTATTTGGTTAGCTTCCGGTGTCATGTGCAGATTGACTTCCTTGTTTATTATTATTATTATTATTATTATTATTGTGATTTGGGTGAAGATTTACTGAGAAAATTCACTTTCCATACAGCAGTTCACATATAGTTTGTCTCATGTCATTGACCACAGTTTACCACAATGCAACAGCTCCCATCCCACTTCCTCCCCATAGTTACCTCTTTCCAGTGTCCAACCCTCCATACACTCCTGCCCCCTGAGCTGTCTCCCTGTGCATAAGC
>NW_006930202.1:0-578 GCF_000298275.1 Orycteropus afer afer
AAAGGACCTCTTTCAAGTGCTGAAGAGCAAAGATGTCTCCTTGAGGACTACAGTGCGCCTGACACAAGCCATGGTATTTTCAATCGCCTCATATGTATGTGAAAGCTGGACAATGAACAAGGAAGACAGAAGAAGAGTGATGCTTTTGATCTGCGGTGTTGGTGAAGAATGCTGAAAGTTTCATGGACTGCCAGAAGAACTAACAGGTCTGTCCTGGAGGAAGTGCAGCCAGAATGCTTCTTGGAGGCAAGAATGGCCAGACTTTGTCTCACATACTTTGGTCATGTTGTGAGAAGGGACCATTCCCTGAAGAAGGATGTCATGCTTGGTAAGGTGGAGGGTCAACGAAAGAGGGGAAGGCCCTCAACGAGATGGATTGACGTGGTGGCAGTGGCGATGGGCTCAAGTGTAGCAAGAATCATGGAGCAGGCTCAGGACTGGGCAGTGTTTCACTCTGCTGTGCATAGGGTCTCTGTGAGTTGGAGATGACTCGCACTTTAATTAAAATGTAATGGTAATCAAGACAATGTGTTATTGGCATATGGCTAAAGCTATAAATCAATGGAATAGAATTAGGA
>NW_006930202.1:3043-3541 GCF_000298275.1 Orycteropus afer afer
CTAGTACCTTTTTCCTTGAGTTGTTTTCTCCCTTTCATTATATAGAAACACCTCAGAGATATTGCATTCAGTTCGAAACCACCGCAATAAAGTGAATATCACAATAAAGCAAGATAAATGACTTTTTTGGTTTCCCAGTACATATAAAAGTTATGTTTACATTATACTGTAGTCTGTTAAATGTGCAATAGCATTATGAAAAGTTTGAAATACTGTGAGACTTACCAAAAGGTGACACAGAGACATGAAATGAGTATATGCTATTGGAAAAAAAATAGCATCAGTAGGCTTGCTGGATGCAGGGATGCCACAAGTATTCAATTTGTAAAATCCACAGAATCTGCAAAGCACAATAAAGCAAGCTTTAGTAAAATGAGATGTACCTGTATTTCTATGAGCAAAAGGGTTCTTATTTGTTGTCTGTACCTCCCATGTACCTCTCTATGTCTTTTTCATTCTCAATGGTGCCATATTCATCTCTCACATTTGGTACATTGC
>NW_006930202.1:5681-6260 GCF_000298275.1 Orycteropus afer afer
GATTTCCTTATTTCTTTTTCAGCAATCTCTTTGCTGGTGTAGACGAATCCAACTGATTTTTGGATGTTGATCTTATATCCTGCCACGATGCTAAAAGTCTCAATTAGTTCCAGTAGATTTCTTACTGAGTCTCTTGGGTTTTCTAGGTATAGGATCATATCATCAGCAAATAGGGATAGTTCGACGTCTTCCTTACCAATTTGGATGGTTTTGATTTCCCTTTCTTGCCTTATGACCCTGGCTAGGACTTCCAGTACAATGTTGAATACAAATGGTGATAGTGGACATCCTTGTCTGGTCCCTGTTCTTAAGAGGAATGGTTTCAGTCTCTCTCCATTGAGAATAATGTTGGTTTTTGGTTTTGCATAAATGCCTTTTATTAAATTGAGGAATGTCCCTTCTATTCCTATTTTGCTGAGAGTTTTGATCAGGAAAGGGTGTTGGATTTTACCAAATGCCAAATGCCTTTTCTGCATCAATTGATATGATCATGTGGTTCTTCTCCTTTGTTTTATTTCTTTGGTGGATGATGTTGATTGTTTTTCTAATGTTGAACCTCATTTGGTCATAATGAATGAA
>NW_006930203.1:0-593 GCF_000298275.1 Orycteropus afer afer
AAAAAAAAAGGACCAGGTTTGCTGGTCTGATAAAGCCTGATAGAATCACTGAGACTATGGCCCCTAGCTGCCCTTCAGGTCTGGAATTGAGCCCACTCCTGTGGCTTCAAGCCATACAAAAACAGACATATAAGCAGAACATTTGCATTAGGTTGATACACTCCTTGGAGTGATCAATCATGGGAGAATAAAAGAGATGTGTATGCACAGGGAAACAGCTTTGGGGACAGGAGTGGATGGGAAGGAAGGACACAGGGGAGAGGTAACTATGGTGAGGAAATGGGATGGAAGTTGTTACATTGTGGGAAATTGCAATGGCATGAGAGAAAGTGTATTTGAGCTGCTGTATGGAAAGTGAATTTTCTCTGTAAACTTTTGCCCAAATCACAATTAAAAAAAAAAAAAAATACATATTGTCATCAAACTCATCAAAACCAGAGACAAAGAAAGAATCTTGGAAGCATGACAGGGATAATGAAAAGTACCTACAAGGCACAGCCACTAAGACACTAAGACTAAGCTCAGATTTCTCAGCAGAAACCATGCAGGTGAGAAGAAATGGGATGGTATATATAAAACCCTGAAAAGAAAAA
>NW_006930203.1:1778-2875 GCF_000298275.1 Orycteropus afer afer
GGATTTTGGCCCTTTGTCAATGATCAGCTGTCCATAGGTGAATAAAGGTATTTCTGGGTTCTCAATTATTCCACTGGTCTGTGTGTCTTCCATTATACTAATATCAGGCTGTTTTAAGTACCACAGATATAAAACAGATTTTGAGATTGTTGTTGTTATGTGCCGTCGAGTTGGACCCAACTCATAGCGACCCCTCCTTGGGTTTCCGAGGCAGTATCATCATGGAAGTAGATTGCCCCATCTTCCTTCCAAGGACTGGCTGGTGGGTTTGAACTGCCAGCCTTCTGGTTAGCAGTCAGGTGCCTTAGCCACTATGCTACCAGGGTTCCTATTTTGGGAGTGTAGAACCTCTTATCTTGTCCTCTTTTAGTAATACCTTGCTTATCTGAGGTCTCTTTCCTTCCCATCTACAATCATTGATAGGTTTTTCCATGTTCATAGAGAGTGCGGATGTAAACTGGATCATCATTGAACTGAATGTACAAATAGCTTTGGGTAGTATTGACAACTTCACAATGTTCAGTCATCCTATCCTTGAACATGGTATGATCTTCCATTTATATAGATCTCTTTGCTGATGTAGAGGAATCCAAGTGATTTTGTATGTTGAACTTGTGTCCTGTCACTATGCTGAATCTTTCAATTACCTCCAGTACTTTTCTTGAGTCTCTGTGTTTTCTATGGATAGTATCATATCATCTGAAAATAAGAAGTACTTATTAAGAATTAAGAAGATGTATTACCTATCTCTTTCTTCCCAATTTGGATGGTTTTTACTCCCCTTTCTTACTTTATTACCCTGGATAGGACTTTGAACACAATACTGAATAGAAGTGGTGATAAGGTCATCCTTGTCTGGTTCCTGTTCCAAGCAGAATGTTTTCAGTCTCTCTCAGTTTAGAATACTATTGCCTGTTATTTTTGCATATATTTCATTTATTAATTTGAAGAGTTTCCCCTCTATATCTATTTTGCTGAGTTTTTAGGAATGGATGTTAGATTTTATCAAGTGCTTTTTCTGCTTCAATAGATATGATCATATTGTTCTTTTCCTCTATTTTACTTATGTGATGGCATATGTTCATTGCTTTTCTCAT
>NW_006930203.1:3650-4235 GCF_000298275.1 Orycteropus afer afer
TAATACCCTTCCTTGTCTCTTGTGGTAGTTTGCATCTTGTTATTTTTGTTGTTGTTGTTATGTGCCATTGAGTCGGACACGACTCATAGCGACCCGTCCTTAGTTTTCTGAGGCAGAATCTTTAAGGTAGTAGATTGCCCAACCTTCCTTCCGAGGAGTGGGTGGTGGGTTTGAATCACCTGCCTTGTGGTTAGCAGTCAAATGTCTTAGGCACTACATCCCCAGAGCTCCTGTATTCATCTTAAAGTCTATTTTATCAGAAATTAATATAGCCACTCCTGCTGTTTTAGAATTGCCATTTGTTGGACATATTTTTTTTTCCAGTCTTTGATTTTTATTCTGCTTTTTTTGTTTTGTATCTAAGATTAATCTCTTATAGGCAGCATATTGCTGGATTCAGAAGAGGACATGGAACAAGGGATATCATAGATGCTGTCAGATGGAGCTTGACTCAAGGCAAAGAATACCAGAAAGATATTTACTTGTGTTCTATTGACTATGCAAAGGTATTTGATTGTGTGGATCATGACAAATTATGGATAACATTGAGAAGAATGGGAATTCCTGAGCACTTGATTGTACTCA
>NW_006930204.1:0-4823 GCF_000298275.1 Orycteropus afer afer
GGGGTCCAAGATTATCTTCTGTGTCTGTGTTAATTGGTTTCCCTTTTCTTCGTTGAAGAGGGTCTGTGCAATCCTTCTGCCTAGTCTGCCATCTTCCTGGAACCTCCTCATATAGGTCTTTTATATCTCTGGTTAGCTTTATCCCTAAGTATTTCATCTTTTGGGGGGGTTATTAAAAATAGTATTATTTTTCTGATTTCCTTTCCGGAGTTCTCTTTGTTAGTGTAGAGGAATCTGACATATTTTTGTATATTGATCTTGTACCCTTTTTGTATATTTTTTTGTACCCTGCCACTTTTCTGAAGCCTTCTATTAGTTCTAGTAGTTTTCTTACTGAGTCTCTAGGATTTTCTATGTATCAGGTCATATCATCTGCAAATAGAGATAGTTTTACTTTGCTAATTATTTCCCTTTCTTGCCTTTTTGCTCTGGCTAGGACTCCGAGCACAGTGTTCAATAAGGATGGTGATAAAGGGCATGCTTTTCTGGTTCCTTTTCACCAGGGAAATATTTAAGTCTCTCTCCATTGAGACACTATTAGCCATTGGCTTTATATGTTGTTGTTGTTGTTATATGCCATCGAGTAGGCCCCAACTCATAGCGACCCCTCCTTGGGTTTCCGAGGCAGTATCAGTACGGAAGTAGGATTGCCCAACCTTCCTTCCGAGCTTGGCTTTATATATATGCCCTTAAATATGTTGAGAAATTTCCCCTCTATTGCTACTTTACTGAGTGTTTTTATCAAGAATTTTTTTTTTTTTTTTTTTTTTTTATGATCATGTGGTTCTTTTCCTTTGTTTTATTTATGTGGTGGATTATGTTGGTTGCTTTTCTATTGTTGAGCCATCATTACATCCCTGACATGAATACTACTTGGTAATTATGTATCTTTTTTTTTTTTTTTGATATGTTGTTGGAATCTATTTTAGGACTTTGTTGAGAATTTTGCATCATTGTTCATAAGGGATATAGGTCTGTAATTTTCTTTTCTGATGATGTCTTTGCCTGGTTTTGGTATCAGGGTTATGCTTGCTTCATAGAATGAGTTCAGTAGTATTCTGTCCTTTTCTATGTTCTGGAATAGTTTGAGTGGATATGGTGTCAGCTCTTCTCTGAATGTTTGGTAGAATTCACCAGTCAAGCCTTCTGGGCCAGGATTTTTTATTGGAATTTTTTTTTATGACTTGTTCAATTTCTTCTATTGTAATGAATCTGGTCAAGTTTTCTACCTCAGATTGTGTTAGTTTGGGTAAGTAGTGTATTTCTGGAAAATTTTCCATTTCTTCTAGCTTTTCAAATTTGTTAGAGTTTAGCTCTTCATAGTATTCTATTATTATTATCCTTTTTATTTCAGTAGGTTCTGTTGTGACATCACCTGTTCATCTCTTATTCGTGTTATTTGTATCTTCGTCTTCTTTCCCCTTGTTAAATTTGCCAGTAGTTTGTCAATTTTATTCATCTTTTCAAAGAACCAACTTCTAGTCTTGCTGATTCTTTCAACTGTTTTTCTATTTCATTTATTTCTGCTCAAATCTTTATTTCCTCTCTCCTGGTGACTGGAGACTTCTTTTTCTGTTCTTTTTCTAATATTTGGAGATGTTGGGTTAAGATGTTTATTTTGTTTCTGTCTTCTTTTTTGATGTGTGCATCTGTTGCCATAAATTTTCCTCTGAGCACTGCTTTTGCTGTGTCCCAAATATTTTTGTATATTGTGTTTTCATTCTTATATGATTCAAGGATTTTTTTTTAATTTCATTTTATTTATTCTATTACCCAGTAGTTTTCAAACAGGGTGTTATTCATTTTCCATATATTTGAATTTTACCCCTTGATCTTCCTGTTGCTGATTTTGAATTTTATAGTGTTTTGATGCTTCTGAATTTATTGAGGTTTGCTTTGTGGCCTAACATATGGTCTATTCTGGAGAAAGGTCCATATGCACTAGAAAAGAATGCAATGCTGGTGTTGGGGGACTGTTCTATACACATCTATGAGATCTAGTTGGATCATTGTGTTCTTCTTCTGTATCTTTGTTAAACGTCTTTTCAGTTGTTCTGTCCTTCACTGAAAGTAGTGTATTGAGTCTCCTACTATTATTGTGGAGTTGTCTATTTCTCCTTTCAGTTCTGTTAAAGTTTGATTTATGTACTTTGAGGCTGTTTCATGGGGTATGTATATATTTATTATGGTTGGTCCTCTTGTTCAATTAACCTTTTTATCATTATATAATGTCCTTCCTTGTCTCTTTTATTGGTGTTTGCTTTAATGGTCTATTTTATCAGAAAGTAATATTGTACTCCTGTTTTCTTTTGTTTTTGCTTGCTATTTCCCTGATATATGTTTTTCCATCCTTTGATTTTAACTTATTTTTGTCTTTGTCTCTAAGGTGTGTCTCTTGTAGAAAGTATATTGATGGGTCATGTTTTCTTATCCATTCTGCTACTCTGTCTCTTGGCTGGTGCATTTAATCCATTTACACTCAGTGTAATTATTGAGAGGTATGACTTTACTGCTGCAATTTGCTCTCTCTCTCTCTCTCTCTCTCTGTGGTATTGATGGTTTCTTTGTTCCATATGTTTTTATGTGCTGAGCTCATTTTGTTTATGGATTTTATTTTCATTTCCTTCATTGCTGTTGTTTTAGTGTTTTCTGAGACTTTACGATTTTCTTCTTTTTAATTTTGGTGTCAATGCTTATTAATATTCTTTGAGGTTACACTGTAATTTAGCATTTTCTTCCCAAGTTTAAAGCAGTCCATTCTATCTTGATATCTTCTTGAATTCCTCTACATTTAGAAGTTCTGTGACTACATTATTTATTCCCTCTTTTTGCTTTGTGGTTATCATCATTTACAAATTGATATCTCTGGTTCCCTATTTGCCATCTTGTAGATTTATTTTATTTTTGATACTTCTCTTTCTGGGTTGATTTCCAGGCAATTTTGCCATATATCTTAATCTCCAGTTGTTGTCTGCCATTAATGGTTCTTTGTCAGGAGGACTCCTTTAGCATTCCTTGTAAGGTTGGTCTGATTTTTGCAAATTCTCTTGATTTCTGTTTATCTGAGAATGCCTTAATTTTACCATAGTATTTCAGAGACAATTTTTCTGTATATGCAATTCTTCATTGGCAATTTTTTCCTTTCAGCCTTTTATATATGTCTATTATTACTATTATCTTTTATTTTGCTAAGTTGCTATAGCAAAAGCAATCTCATGCAAAAAATTACTTTGCTGCTCAGTTAATTTTCAGTGTTTCATATTTAGCAATATTGGATAAAATTCCAAAAACCTTTCTTGGGATTGTGATTTATTCTTCTGCCTAAGGCATTTGACTGTTAACCAGAAGGTTGGTGGTTCAAATCCACCAGCCACTCTGTGGAAGGAAGACAGGGCAATCTACTTCCATAAAGATTTACCACCTTGAAAACCCAAAATGGGTTGCTATGAGTCAGAATCGAATCGATGTAGTTTTTATTTTTAACTGTTCCAGGGGAAATTTTGCCTTTGACCTCCAAAATCTAAAGTTGGTGGCCCTGCATTTGATCAAAGTTCTGGTATCTTTTAAAAATATGGAGCTAGCTACAAGATAGTGGCATTATTTTTTGTCTCTATTCTCTCTTTCTATGTATGTGTGTGTGTTTGGGTTTGTTATGGAAACCTGACATTGTGTGGGTGGCTTACAAGATACCTCTGAGTGGCATGATGATCACCACTGGGAGAGAAACAAAAATGCTATTCTTTGGATCATGTGAAATTGAGAATACTACCCAACTCTTGTGTGGAAATTTATTCCAAACTAATGTGTGGAAGTAAGTGCTCCTGCTTTGTTGGCTCCATTAGGGAGTCTTTTCCACTATGCTACATTAGCAACACATTGCTTATATAGAAATTTTAACTGCTTGATATCCTATCAGCATCAAATTTTCAGAAATAACTTAAAAAATCTGACTTTTAAATGTACCATTTACTTTTATTCACCCATATTTCTTTGATCATTTAAATGAAATTCGAGAAGGATCACTGAGTTGGAATCAACTCGATGGCATTGGGTTTGGTTTCTCGGTTGGAGAAGGGAAAGGAAGTAAATTGTGTCTTGAAACCTAAAATAACTTGATTTATCCACTTGAAAGTATATCACAGGTATCTTTCTATATCAATAAATGTTTTCTTATTCTAATATTTCAATCCATCACTCATCTGTCCGTTTGTTGTACTGTGGTGGCTTGTGTGTTGCTGTGAGGCTGGTGTTCTATTCCACTGGAATTTCAAATACCAGAAGCACACCCCACAGTGGACAGGTTGCAATGTAGCTCCTGGACTAAGACTGGGAAGAAGGATGCGGCCATCCACTTCTGAAAAACTGGCCACTGAGAATCTTATGAATAGCAGTGAAACACTGTCTGATATATTACAGGAAAACTTGATGAATATCACTGAATCATTGTCTAAAGTTGAGCCCCTCAAGTTGGAAGGCATCCAAAATACAACTAGGGAAGAGCTGCCTCCACACAGTAGAGTCGACCTTAATGATGTGTATGGAAGAAAGCTTCCCCGATCTTCATTTGCTGATGAGGCACAACTCAAAATGGGAAGAAACAGCTGTAAACATTTATTAATCATTAGAACATGGAAGGTATGAAGTATGAATCTAGGAAAATTGGAAGTTGTCAAAAATGAAATGGAACACATAAAAATCGATATCCTAGGGAGGCGGGGCAAGATGGCTGACTAGGAAGAAGGATTGCACAGACCCTCTTCAACAAAGAAAAGGGAAACCAATTAACACAGACACAGAAGATAATCTTGGACCCCTGAGCCTTG
>NW_006930205.1:0-922 GCF_000298275.1 Orycteropus afer afer
GTTCGTAGCAGGTTCCAAGTGATGCTCCTACTACTGATTTGGCCAGCACACTTCGCGAACCGTTGACACAGGGCAAATTTCTATGAAAGCAGCTCAGAAGAGGCCATTTTCCCCAATTCTGCAAAAATAGTATCAGGTTTACACTTTAGCATTTTTCCATCCGAATATTAAACACCACAGTGATAAACTGTAGGTTTTATTTAGGAATTTTAAAACTGATTTTTGCAGTCTGATTTTAATAATAATGTTAAGAATGAGCTTGAGTATGGACAGTAGGAGTTCAACTTAAAGCTCTAGAAGCATGGGACAAGAAAAGCTAATCCTTTGAAAGAAAAACTCATAAATTCCAGAATTTCCTATTTATGACCAGATTGTCTATAAAAGCATGTCAGAGTGTGTACGAGCTTATGAATCACCGGTGTGGTGAACACTTGTTTCCCATGTTCTAAACCTCTACTATTTGAGCTATTTTCCAAACCCTGAACCTTTTTATTATTATTATTATTATTTTGCAGTGCTCCCTCTCCTCCCCTCCCACCCCTGGTAACCAACAAAGAAAGTTACCTCCCATTCATAAACCTTTCCTTGGCTTTTTACAATAATGAACTAATACAAACTCTGAACCTCTGAACCTTATTGGGTGGCCCCTGTTTCTTGTGCTTGTAATTCATATTCATTCACTCTTGCTGATGTCCGTTGTCCTCACACATCTTTTTTTTTTGGTCGTTGAGTCAATTCCAGCTGATAGTGACCCAAAGGACAGAGTAGAACTGCCTCACGGGGTTTCCAAGACTTTAATCATTATGGAAGCAGACTACTACATCTTTCTGCCATAGAGCAGCTAGCTGGTGGGTTTAAACTGCTGACCTTTCTGGTTAGCAGCCAAGTACTTAACCACTGCATTACCAGTGCTCCACTCAAG
>NW_006930205.1:2357-3949 GCF_000298275.1 Orycteropus afer afer
TGAGTCCAGGAGCTCTGGTAGTGTAGTGCCTAAGGCACTTGACTGCTAACCAGAAGGCTGGCGGTTCAAACCCACCAGCCACTCCTCGGAAGGAAAATGGGCAATCTACTTCCATAGTGATACTGCCTCGAAAACCCAAGGAGGAGTCGCTATGAGTCGGGTCCGACTCAACAGCACATAACAACAACAACAACATGCTTGAGCCCATCATTGCAGCCACTGTGTCAATCCACTGTGTTGAGAGTCTTCCCCATTTTTTGCTCCCCCTCCACTTTATTCAGCATGATATCCTTCTCTAGGGACTGGTCCCTTCTAACAATATGATCAAAGTATGAGACATGAAGCCTAGCCATTCTTGCTTCTAAAGAACATACTGGCTGTACTATCTCCAAGACAGATTTGTTTGTTCTTCTAGCAGTCCATGGTACCTTCAATATTCTTTGCCTACACTACAAAAGTATTGATTCTTCTGCAGTCTTCCTTATTCATTATCCAGCTCTCACATGCATACGGAGCTATTGAAAATGCCATGGCTTGGGTCAGGCACACATTGGTCTTCAAAGTGATATCTTTGCCCTTAAATACTTCAAAAAAGTCCTTTGCACCAAGGCAATATGCCACACCTTAGGCACCCAGTAATGCTAGTAAAATAACAGGATGGGGCTGGATAATTAATGCTAGAGCACTTGGCAGCTCTAGTATGCTATTATTTTAAGTGAAGAACATGGTTGAAAAAGAATGATGGCTGATACATTATTTTGTTGGCCTTTTGCCCCCACTACTGGATTTGGTGAAGAAATATGATGAATTTATACTCAGTTTTTGGTTTTTAGTTTCTGTTTTGGCAAGTCATTTTATGGTGAACTTTTGGCTATCCGTAAAACAAAAACAAAACAAACAACAAACCCACTGCCACAGCTACCACCACTACCAAAAGCCACACAGAAGTAGTGGCATCAGTAATATAGAAAAAAATAATTTCCAAACCATGATTTGACATTAGAACGTTTGTTTATGTGCTAAAAGATTTCCTTAATCATGCCTTGTTCTTTAAGAATTACTGACATGACTCCGTAAGGTCAGGCTCTTTCAGTGGTGGTAAAATTGGTTGTGACTTTGCTTTTGGTGACGTGTATATCTCAGAACTGATGTCCTCACTTTCTGCAAACTAATACTGATCATGTGCAAATTAAATACGTTAGTGCAAGAAACAATGTTTGCATTCCATGTTTTCTGTTATGTGGACATCAGTTAGACAACTAGTTAATACCCCACTGGGTAGTTGGGTGGTTACACTCTGAGACCACTGGGCCTCTTGGTCCTGCCTCATGCTTTCAATTCAGACTAGCAACTACAGTTGTTAAGAGGTATGTTGGTCTAGTCTATCAGCAAACCAATAGTAGGTACTCCTCTGTTAGTTGTGACTGAGTAACTCACTCTAACACTGACTGGCCTCACACATTTGCACTTTGTGATAGCAGCCAAATGCTGGCTCTTTTATGTGTGTTTGATGGTTCTTCAGGGGGTGCTAATATGACTCTCTTCTTCATGCAGCCCCTGGCATGGGAGATCTGGCTTGGACTCAACACCCA
>NW_006930205.1:4299-4916 GCF_000298275.1 Orycteropus afer afer
CTATCACATTTTCTCCCACAGAGCAGCTGGTAGGTTTGAACTACCAACCTTTTGGTTAGCAGCCAAGTGCTTTAATCACTGTACCACCTTGTTCCTTTTATTCGTTCTATTAGAGAGACTCAATTCATTGGGAGCATAAGCGTGAAGTGGTTTTATTTTCTCTGGGTAAGGGACTCCTTTGAGGCATCATAGTGCAATTCCACACTTTGAAGATGCAACAATTATTATTGTTATTATTATTTTGCAGTGCTCCCTCTCCTCCCCTCCCACCCCTGGTAACCAACAAAGAAAGTTACCTTCCATACATAAATCTTTCCTTGACTTTTTACAATAATGAACTAATACTATATTTGTCCTTCTGTGATTGACTTGTTTCACTCAGCATAATATCCTCCAAGTTCATCCACTTTATGCAGTGTTCTGAAGATTCTACTTTATTCTTTAGGGTTGCATATTATTCCATAGTGTGTATGTACCATAGTTTGGTTATCCATTCTTCTGTTGATGGGCATCTAGGTTGTTTCCATCCTTTTGCTATTGTAAATAGTGCTGCAATGAACATGGGTGTGCATATATCTGTTCTTGTCCTGGCTCTCACTTCTTTAGGATATATACCT
>NW_006930206.1:0-891 GCF_000298275.1 Orycteropus afer afer
AATGCCACACCATTCTTCTTCAATTTGTCATTCCCGGCATAGTAGAGCATATGATCATCTGATTCAAAATGGCAAAAACCAGTTCATTTCAGCTCACTAATGCCTAGGATATCAATCTTTATGTGTTCCAGTTCATTTTTGACAACTTCCAGTTTTTCTAGTTTCACACTTCGTACATTCCATGTTCCGATTATTAATGGATCTTTGCAACTGTTTCTTCTCACCTTGAGACTTGCCACATCAGCAAATGGGGGTCCTGAAAGCTTTATTCTATCCACATCATTAAGATAGGCTCTACCCTGAGGAGACAGCTCTTCTCCAGTCATATATTGAGTGCTTTCTGACCTGAGGGGCTCATCTTCTGGCACTATATCCCACAATGTTTCAGGGCTATCCATAAAGTTTTCTAGTAATATATCAGATGGTGTTTCACTACTATTCATAAGGTTTTCACTGGTCAATTCTTTGAGAAGTGGATGTCCCCCTCCTTCTTCCTAGTCTGTCTTAGTCTGGAAGTGCCGCTGAAACTGCCCCATATAATAAAACTGCAAATCTTAATGGAAACAGTCTGCCTTATCTTTCTCCTGCAGAGTGGCCGGTAGATTCAAACTGTCAAATGCTTATAAGAATAGAAATTTATTGTATCACAGTTCCAGTGGCCAAAAATCCAAAGCAACATGTCTTAGGCCATGAAGTCTGGGAGAAGATCCTTTCTTGCCTCCCCAGTTTCTGGTAGCTCCAGGCTTGTAGATGCATCTTCTGGCAGTCCTCTCTCTGCCCGTCTCTCTGTGTCTCTTCCCTTTAAGAGGGCACCACTCAGATTGGATTAGAACCCACCCACCTCCAGTATGATATGCTGATAACTGATAATATATTCCAAGACCCTGTTTG
>NW_006930206.1:1611-2331 GCF_000298275.1 Orycteropus afer afer
CAATTCATACACATTTTGTCTCATGACATTGACTGTAATTCCCCACAATATAGCAGCTCTCTTTCCACTTCCTCCCCTTAGTTACCTCTTCCCTGCGTCCTCCCCTCCATTCACTCCCCCACCCCACCCCACCCCCGCACCCTCCAGAACTATCTCCCTGTACAAATATTGCCCTTCTGTTCTCCCATGATTGATTGCTCCAAGTAGTTTGTCTACCTGATGTAAATGTGCAATCCGTATGCCTGTATATTATTTGGCTGTAAGCCATAGGAGTGAGTTCAGTTCCAGAACTGAAGGGTAGCTAGGGGCCATAGACTCAGGGGTCTCACCAGGCTCCATCAGACCGGCAAATCTGGTCTTTTTTTTATGATTTTGAGTTTTATTCCACACTGTTCTCCCACCCTATCCAGGATCTCCTGCACAGATCCGGCTGAGTGGTTGACAGTGGTAGCCAGGCACCATCTAGTTCTTCTGATCTCCTGGTCATATAAAAACCCTGTGTTCTGGGCAAATTGTATTTTCCCTTTTAACATATCCAATCAAGTATTCACTGAAGGTGGACTTACACACTCTCTGTTATCCATACGAATATTCATTACTAACATACAAGTAGGGAAGAGAACATTCAATATCCATAATACATTAAGATAAATACCTAATCCAAAAACACATAATTCCTGTTTCATCACTTTACCTTGATTATCTTCACATTCTATGTAT
>NW_006930206.1:3386-4501 GCF_000298275.1 Orycteropus afer afer
GTTGACAGTGGTAGCCAGGCACTATCTAGTTCTTCTGGTCTCACAGCTATATAGGCTGAGGATTGCATGGCGTACTAGTCACTTGGACTAATTGTTTCCATGTGTCTTTGGTTTTCTTAATTCTTCTTTGCTCTGGACAAGGAGAGACCCATTGTTTCATCTAGATGGCTGCTTGCAAGCTTTTAAGATCCCAGTCGCTACTTGCCAGAGTAGCATGTGGAACAATGTATTTGTGTAGTATGTTAATTCTTCTTTGCTCTGGACAAGGAGAGACCCATTGTTGCATCTAGATGGCTGCTTGCAAGCTTTTAAGATCCCAGTCGCTACTTGCCAGAGTAGCATGTGGAACAATGTATTTGTGTAGTATGTTACACCAATTGAGCTTGCTGTCCTCTGTGACTATGGTCCCGAGCCCACAATTCCAACTATTCACTCCTTCTGGGTAGCTGGCTGCAGCCAAGAAGTGACTACAACCTTATCCCTAGTCAGCTCTACTATGGGAATTCTCACAGAACATACAAATATACTTGTAGAAATATTATCTGCCAACCCTATACATGGTCATGGGCACACTTCCCCTGCAGGTTGTTGTTGCTAGGTGCCATCAAGTCATCTCTGACTCATAGAGACCCCTATGCACAGCAGAACGAAACACCGTCTGGTCCTGCACCACCTCCATGCTTCCTGCTATACTTGAGCCCATCGCTGCAGCACTGTGTCAATCCATCTAACTGAGAACCTTCCCTTCTTTGGTTGACCCTCCACCTTACCAAGCATGACATCCTTCTCCAGGGAATGGTCCCTTCTGATAACATGACCAAAGTAGGTGAGATGAAGTCTGGTCATTCTAGCTTCAAAGGAGCATTCTGGCTACACTTCCTCTAGGACAGATTTGTTAGATTTTTTTAGCAGTCCATGTTACTTTCAGCATTCTTCACCAGCACCACAACTCAAAAGCATCAATAATTCTTCGGTCTTCCTTATTCATTATCCACCTCTCACATGCATATGAGTCAACTGAAAATATACTGGCTTGTGTCAAGTGCACCTTAGTCCTCAAGGAGACATCCTTGCTCTTCAGCACTTGAAAGAGTTCCTTTGTAGCTGATTTGCTG
>NW_006930207.1:0-598 GCF_000298275.1 Orycteropus afer afer
ATCCTCACCAGCATTTGTTATTTTCTGTCTTGTTGAACTTTGCTACTAGTGCTGGGGCAAGATGGTATCCAGTTTTTGTTTTGATTTACATCTTTCTAATTGCAAATTATCGTGAGCATTTCTTCATATGTTTATTGGCTGCCTGAATATCCTCTTTGGTGAAGTGTTTATTCATGTCTTCTGCCCTCTTTTTAATTGGATTATTTGTCTTTTTGTTATTGACATGTTGGAGTTTTCTATAAATTCTAGAGACAAGTCCCTTGTCAGATATGTCATTGCCAAATATTTTTTCCCAATCCGTAGGTTCTCTTTTGACTCTTTTGGAGCAGTCTCTGGAAGTACATAAAAATGTAATTTTTAGAAGGCCCCATTCTTCTAGTTTCTCTTCTGCTGTTTGTACATTTTGGGTAATACTTGATAGTCTATTTATGCCATATATTGTTGTTGTCAGGCGCACCTTAGTCCTCAAGGAGATATCCTTGCTCCTCAGCACTTGATACAGTTCCTTCAAAGTTGACTTTCCCAATGCAACACGTTGTCTAATGTCCTGACTGCTCCTTCCGTTGGCATCGATTGTAGAACCAAGCAACGTGAATTC
>NW_006930207.1:2396-4880 GCF_000298275.1 Orycteropus afer afer
ATTTATTCCCAAGTATTTTATTTTTTTGGTAGCTATTGTAAATCGTATTCATTTCTTTATTTCTTTTTCAGCAATCTCTTTGCTGGTGTAGAGGAATCCAACTGATTTTTGGATGCTGATCTTGTACCCTGCCACGGTGCTGAAATTCTCAATTAGTTCATATTGTCTCTATTTTGTATTTCATTGATTTTTGACTGCGTCTCTTGGGTTTTCTAGGTATAGGATCATCTCATCAGCAAATAAGTATAGTTTGACTACTTCCTTATCAATTTGGATGCATTTTATTTCCCTTTCTTGCTTTATGGCCCTGCCTAGGACTTCCAGTACAATGTTGAATGGAAGTGGTGATAGAGGGCATCCTTGTCTGGTTCTTGTTTTCAAGAGGAATGGTTTCAGTTTCTCTCCATTGTGTGTAATGTTGGCTGTTGGTTTTGCATAGATGCCCTTTATTATGTTGAGGAATATCCCTTCAATTCCTATTTTACTGAGAGTTTTCATCAGGAATGGGTGTTGGATTTTATCAAATGCCTTTCTGCATCAATTGATAAGATCATGTGGTTCTTCTCCTTTGTTTTATTTATGTGGTGGATGATGTTGATTGTTTTTCTAATGTTGAACCATCCTTGCATACCTGATATGAACCTCACTTGGTCATAATGAATGATTTTCTTAATATGTTGTTGGAGACTATTGTCTAGGATTTTGTAAAAGATTTTGACATCTGTATTCATGAGGGATGTTGGTCTGTAGTTTTCCTTCTGAGTGATGTCTTTGCCTGTCTTTGGTATCAAGGTTATGCTTGCTTAATAAAAAGAGTTAGCAAGGATTCCATCCTTTTCTGTTTTGGAAGAGTTTGAGTAGGAATGGTGTCAGTTCTTCTCTGAATGTTTGGTAGAATACTCCAGTGAAATCGTCTGGGCCAGGAATTTTTTGTTGGTAATATTTTGATGACCTGCTCAATTTCTTCTTTTGTTATGGATCTGTTCAACTTTTCTACATCAGTCTTTGTTAGTTTAGGTAAGTTGTGTGTTTCCAGAAGTCTGTCCATTTCTTCTAGATTTTCAAATTTGTTGGAGTATAGTTTTTCATAGTATCTGATATTTTCCTTTTTATTTCAGTTGGTTCTGTTGTGATGTCACCCATTTTGTTTCTTATTCGTGTTATTTGTATTCTCTCCCTCTTTTCCTTTGATAAATTTGACAGTGGTTTATTGATTTTATTAATCTTTTCAAAAAACCAACTCCTAGTCTTGTTGATTTTTTCTATTGTCTATTTTGTGTTCCATTGATCTTTGCTTGAATCTTGAGTATTTTTTTCTTCTGGTGACTGTAGGCTCTTCTTGCTGTTCTTTTTCTAATTGTTGGAAATGTTGATTTAAAGTGTTGATTTTGGATCTTTCTTCTTTTTTGATATGTGCATGTATTGCTATAAACTGGCCTCTGATCACTGCTTTTGCAGTGTCCCAAAGATTTTGGTATGCTATGTTTTCATTTTCATTTAATTCAAGGAAGTTTTTGAATATCACTTTTTATTTCTTCTCTTGCCCAGTCTTTCTCAAGGAGAGGGTTGTTCTGTTTCCATAAGTTTACACTTTTTCCATTGATCTTCCTATTGTTGATTTCTAATTTGATAGCATTGTGATCTGATAAAATGTTTTGCAGTATTTCAATGTTTTTAAATTTATTAAAGCTTGCTTTATGGCCAATCATATGCTCTATCATGGAAAATATCCCATGTACACTGGAAAAGGATGTTCATTTTGCTGTTGTTGGGTGAAGTGCTCTGTAGATGCCTATAAGGTCAATTTGGTAGATTGTATAGTTTAGCTCTTCTGCATCTTTGTTGAGTTTCTTTCCAGTTGTTTATCTTTCATTGAAAGTGGTGTATTAAAGTATCCCACTATGACTGTGGAGTCATCTATTTGAAGTTTTAACTCCTTTAAAGTTTGATTTATGTATCTTGGGGCTCTTTCCTTGGGACCATAGATATTTATTATGGTTATATCTTCATGTTCAATTGAACTTTAATCATTATATAATGTCCTTCCTTGTCTCGTATGGTGGTATTTGTCTTAAAGTCAACTTGATCAGAAATACATATTGCCACTCCTGCTCTTTTACAATTGCCATATGCTTGATAGATCTTCTTCCAACCTTTGATTTTTAGTTCATTTTTGTCTCTAAGGTGTGTCTCATATAGATAGCATATTGATGGATTTTGTTTTCTTATCCAATATGCAACTCTCCATTTCTTGAGTAGTGCATTTAATCCAATAACATTGAATGTAATTATTTATAAGTATGAATTGGTTGCTATAATTTTGTTATGTGTTTTTTCATGGTGTCTTTGGTTTCTTTCTTCCATATTATTTTCTGTGATGAGCTCATTATGTTTATGAATCATGACATTTCCTTTGTTGCTATTGTTTAGTATTTGCTGAATATATGTGCTTGTCCTCTTTTTTTTTTTTTTTATTGTGATGTG
>NW_006930208.1:0-701 GCF_000298275.1 Orycteropus afer afer
TCTTGACTGCTGCTTCCATGGGTGTTGATTGTGGACCCAAGCAATATGAAATCTGTGACAACTTCAATATTTTCTCCATTTATTGTGATGGAGCTTATTGGTCTGGTCAAGTTGTGAGGATTTTTGTTTTCTTTATGTTGAGGTGTAATCCATACTGCAGACTGTAGTCTTTAATCTTCATCAGTAACTGCTGCAAGTCATCTTCACTTCCAACAAGCAAGGTTGTGTCATCTGCATATCACAGGTTGTTGATGAGCCTTCCTCCAATCCTGAAGCCATGTTCTTCTTCATATAGTCCAGCTTCTCCTACTATTTGCTCAGCATACAGATTGAATAAGTATGGTGAAAGGATACAACCCTGATGCACTCCCTTCCTGATTTTGAACCATGCAGTGTTCCCTTGTTCTGTTCAAATGACAGGCTCCTGGTCTATGAATAGGTTCCTCATAAGCACAATTAAGTGTCCTGGAATTCCCATTGTTCTCAATGTTATCCATAATTTGTTATGATCCACAAAATTGAATGCTTTTGCCTAGTCAATAAAACGCAGGTAAACATCTTTCTGGTATTCTTTGCTTTCAGCCAAGATCCATCTGACATCAGTAATGATATCTCTAGTTCCATGTCCTCTTCTGAATCCAGCTTGCATTTCTGGAAGTTCTCTGTCAATATACTGCTGCAACCATTTTTTAATTATCTTC
>NW_006930208.1:2709-3523 GCF_000298275.1 Orycteropus afer afer
TATCCACCCATAGATCAATGTTTGCCATCACTGAATAGATATACCTAATTGTTCTGCCTGTCCACTCATCTATCCACCCATATAGATCAATGTTTGCCATCACTGACAGTGCAGTACTGTATGTGCAGAAGGGTTCATCTTTGTTGTCTGTACCTTCTGTGTACCTCTCTGTCTTCCTCTTCCTCAATACCACCGTGTTGATCACTCACATTTGGTACATTGCCCTTCCCTTCACCCAAATCAATACTTGTCTCTACCTATCTAGCAGTGTTTCCTCCCCTCCCCTACCACCCCTGGTAACAAACAAAGAAAATTTCCTTACATATATAAACCTGTCCTTGACTTTTTACAATAATGGACTAATACAACATTTGTCCTTCTATGATTGACTTATTTCACTCAGCATAATGTCCTCCATTTTCATCCAAGTTATGCAGTTTTTTGAAGATTCTATGTTACTCTTTAGGGTTTCATAGTATTACATTGTGTATATGTACCCTAGTTTGGTTATTCATTCTTCTGTTGATGGTCACTTAGGTTATTTCCATCTTTTTGCTGTTGTAAATCGTGCTACAAGGAACATGGGTGTCCATATATCTCTTCTTTTCATGGCTCTTATTTCTCTAGGATATATACCTAGTAGTGGGATTACTGGATCATATGGTATTTCTATTTCCAGCTTTTTAAGGAAGTGCCATACTGCTTTCCACAGTGGTTGTGTCATTTGACAGTCCCACCAGCAGTGTATAAGAGTACAGATCTCTCTACATCCTTGCCAGCATCCGTTAATTTCTGTCTTGAACATTGCTACTGG
>NW_006930208.1:5423-6139 GCF_000298275.1 Orycteropus afer afer
TCTGCTCTTTTATCTTGCCATTTCTTCCATTTGCTTTAGCTACTCTCCATTCAAGAGCAAGTTTCAGAGTCTCTTCTGACATCCATATTGGTCTTTTCTTCCTTTCCTGTCTTTTTGATGACCTTTTGCTTTCTTCATGGATGATGTTCTTGATGTCATCCCACAATTTCTCTGTTTTATGGTCATTGGTGTTCAATACATCAAATCTATTCTTTAGATGGTCTTTAAATTCAGGTGGAATATAATCAAGGCCAGATTTTGGCTCTTGTGGACTTCTTTTAATTGTCTTCAGCTTCAACCTGAACTTGCATATGAGCAGTTGATAGTCTGTTCCACAATCAGCTCCTGGCCTTGTTCTGGCTGAAGATATTGAACTTTTCCATTGCCTCTTGCCACAGAAGTAGTCAATCTGATTTCTGTATGCTCCATCTGGTGTTGTTGAATAAAGGTATTTGCAATGAATAAGTCATTGGTCTTGCAAAATTCTATCATGTGATATCCAGTGTTATTTCTACCACCAAGGCCATATTTTCCAACTAATGGTGATTCTTCTTTGTTTCCAACTTTAGAATTCCAATCACCAGTAATAATCAACACACTTTGATTGCATGTTTGGTCAATTTCAGACTGCAGAAGGTGGTAAAAATCTTCAATTTCCTCATCTTTGCCTTTGGTGGTTGGTGCATAAATTTGAATAATAGTAATATTAACTCAGG
>NW_006930209.1:0-628 GCF_000298275.1 Orycteropus afer afer
GTTGGCAGTTCAAACCCAACAGCTACTCCGCAGAAGGAAGACTGGGCAATCTACTTCTGTAAAGATTTTCAGCCTCAGAAACCCAAAGGGAGTTGCTATAAGTTGGAATGGACTTGATGGCAGTGAATTTTTTTTTTTTTTTTTAGATAGGGAATGAGTGTCTTAATAAATGAGTCTATTATTTTAAGAAAATTTAGCAATTATGCATTCTTTAATACTGATTTCCACTAAATTTTATCTTGCAATTAAAGAGATTGAAAATAAAATCTTCTATTCACTTCTACCACAATAGATTTAATGAATAAATTGGGTGCATGTATATCTCTACAACTAGCTTCATTTAGCAACAGATGACATAAAAGAAGATGCTGTAATTTAAATTAAAAAGAAAACACAATTGTGGGCTTAATTCAGAAATACATTAATCAAACATGAAGGAAAGAACCAGTGTGATGTGCCGCAGATTGGTTTGTGTCATTTCTATTGTATTATTTGATATTTCTCTTTGAAATATATTTTCTTATTTTATATAGTTGAATTACCTTTACTTGTAACTGTAGACTGCTGTTCAGGAGTGAGTCCTTATAGGAAACTACCATAATAAAATGAATAAGATAAGAAAAAAAAA
>NW_006930209.1:3633-4759 GCF_000298275.1 Orycteropus afer afer
TTTTTTTTTTTTTGCCAGTCTCAGATGACATGTACAAATGAGTGAACTTGAATAAGTTGATCACTGTAATGGATTCACTCAAGTTACTTTTTTTAACTGTATAGTGTTTACACACAGAGTCTTGTCCTAAATTTTTACACAATAACATTTATAACTGTAACTTAAAAATATATTTAGCATATGTATATATAGGATTTCCTTGAAATTTATTGCTCAGTTTGATCCATTTTTAGCAGATCATGTCTCAGAATAGGGTGACAAAGAAAAGGGCAATCCATTGTAATGTCTAAATCAACATGTGAAGAATTAATAAAGTTGGTAAGTGATAAAATTTCATTAATTGTTTCCAGTGAATTAATTATAGCTTGATATTCCAGTTTGTCTGTAGATTCCACTCCTGATCTTTCTCATATAGATCAGCTAAGTATTGTTTTAATAAATATACCTGCAACAGATGGAAGACCTGTCAAGTGATTTACCATATTTACTAGCTTAAAAAGTCTTACTGGTGAAGAAATTGTAAATCAAGTACTTCACTATTTATGTAAGTTTGAAAAATTGATTTTTCTATGTGCAGAGGCCCATTCTCTGACCATGATGCATGCTGCTAATATATGAAGAAATTGTAAAGGCATGCAAAAGATAAGTTTAGAATGTGATGAATATGCTATTTTCATGCTATGTGTTATGCATTCACTTAGTTTTGGAAGACGTACTGTAGTAGATTGTTGTCCAGAGCAGTTTTTTTTTTCTATTGTTCAATGACTTTACACATTTTTTGCCATCTCTACTCACCAATGAGCAATTCTTAAAACATTTTTAAGCAATGATTATTAGAATGCCTTTCTTACACACATTGGGAAGCACATGCTGTAGCAATAAGTGCAATTCTGGAATCATACACTCAGATTCTAGATCCCTAAGAAAATAGTGCAGAACAGACACAAAAAGGAGATATCAAAAGAGAAGCTGAAACCTCATGAACAAAATGCAAACACTAGCATATATATTTATATTGAGCATTTCAAACCCACCAGCCATTCCTCAGAAGGAAGTTTGAACAATCTACTTCTGTAGAGATACCACCTTGGAAACCCAAGGAGGGGTTGCTCTGAGTCAGAGATGA
>NW_006930210.1:0-597 GCF_000298275.1 Orycteropus afer afer
GACCTTTGTTATGGGCCTAGTTGCCAGAATAAGTGCTTGAGGCAGTTCCTGAGAGCATTCAGGAATGTTTTCCATGGCCTCTGCCTCACACAATAACCCTGCAGGACCGGTTTGGCTAGTCCTCTCAAACTGAGGGGGAGGGGATAATGGTTTTATAGTAATCTGTTAAGATGGGAGGGATTCAACAGAATTTACAGGCTCCATATCCTGATCTTCCTGATCATCTGTCCATATGTCTCCATTCCAGGTTACAGGATCTCATCTTTTTTCCAATCAATGCCCTCACTTTAACAGCAGACACAGTTCTGGGTTGACAATTGAGCTGGCTTTGTAAATCAGCCACTCTTACAATAAGACTCTGGATTTGTGTTTCAGCTATGTCAGCCCTGGTAGTAGAAACTATAAGGATTTCTTTCAGAGCACAGCTGGAAGCACTGAGGTCATTTATGCGGCACTTAAGCCAAGACTCAACAGCTTTGAGTCCATCTCTCTCTTTCACCATTTTATCCAGTGTAAGTAGGACCAACCAACCAGCTTCCCTATACTCCTCATTCTGACAAAATTGCAGAAAAGTATCAAATATCCGATCACCCAGAG
>NW_006930210.1:3877-4965 GCF_000298275.1 Orycteropus afer afer
ATGGTTGTACCATTTTACAATCCCACCAGCAGTGCACAAGAGTTCCAATCTCTCCGCAGCCTCGCCAGAATTTGTTACTTTCTGACCTGTTGAAGTTTGCTATTATTGCTGGCGTGAGATGATATCTCATTGTTGTTTTGATTTGCATCTCTCTAATGATTAATGATCCTGAGCAATTTCTCATGTGTTTGTTGGCTGACTGTATATCTTCTTTGGTGAAGTGTCTGTTCAAGTCTTTTGCCCATTTGTGATTTGGGTTATTTGTCTTTTTGGTGTTGTGGTGTTGAAGTTTTCTGTAGATTTTGGAGATAAATCCTTTATCAGATATTTCATAGGCAAATATTTTCTCCCAATCTGTACGTTCTCTTTTTGCCCTTTTGATGAAATCTTTCAATGCTCACAAGAATTTAATTTTTAAAAGGTCCCAGTCATCTAGCTTCTCTTCTATCTCTTGTGCATTCTGGGTTATACTTGACAGTCAATTTATGCCATAGATTAGGGCTCCCAGATTTGCTCCTATTTTATCTTTGATGTATTTTATAGTTTTGGGTTTTACATTTAAGTCTTTGATCCATATTGATTTTGTTTTTGTGTATGGGGTGAGTTATGGGTCTTGTTTCATTTTTCTACAGGTGAATATACAGTTTTGCCAGCACATTTGGTTAAAGAGGCTGTCTCCCCATTTAATGGGTTTTGGACCTTTGTAAGATCAGTTGTCCATAGATGGATGGGTCTACATCTGGACTTTCGATTCTGTTCCATTGGTCTATCTGTCTATCATTATACCAATACCATGCTGTTTTGACTACTGTGGCTGTACAGTAATCTTAAGATCTGGGAGTGTGAGACCTCCCACTTTGTTCTTCTTGAGAAGTGCTCTGCTTATTCGAGGTCTCTTTCCTTTCCATATGAAAATTGTAATTAGTTTTTCTATGTCCTTAAAATATTTTGTTGAAATCTGGATCGAGATTGCATTAAATGTATAGATTGCTTTAGGTTGTATTGACATTTTCACAATGTTTAGTCTACCTATGCATGAACAAGGTAGGTTCTTCCATTTATGTAGTGCCCTTGTCATCTCTTGTAGC
>NW_006930211.1:0-2864 GCF_000298275.1 Orycteropus afer afer
TTTCATTCTTCAAGATAATTGTGTTAACATTTTGGTTTCAATCTGTCCATGTCTTTTTAAAATATAAAATACATATGGAAAACATATAGTCAGGTGTTTATATATAGCTTCATTGTCAGTTTAGGTAAGGTATTTTTGCATGGCTTCCTTTTTTCTTTCAGTAATGTTTCTTTGAGTGTTCTGAGTTGGTTGTATAGATGTATCTCATTCTACTTAACAGCTGATTAATATTACATCCACCACTCATTTATCAATTTGTTTTACCGTGGTAGCTTGCATGTTGCGGTGATGCTGGAAGCTATGCCACTCATACTTCTAATACCACTCATGATCTCCCAAGGTGGATAGGTCTTAGCGGAGTTTCCTGACTAAGACATACTAAAAGAAAGACTTGATGGTCTACTCTTGAAAATTAGCCAGTGCAAACCCTGTGGATCACAACAGAATATCATCTGATACCATGCTGGAAGATGAGCACCCTACTTGTAAGGCATTACATAATGGCCACCACAATGGACTAATAATGCCAGTGATCACAAAGATGGCTCAAGACTTGACAGTGTTTTGTTACGTTGTACCTCATGTCACCATGAGTCTGAGGCAACTTTATGTTGACTAGCAACGATATTACATTTGTACAATAGTGTATATGTACACTTTGTCAGTTCTTATTTTATTGATATTTAGGTTCTTTTCAGTTTAGCTCTGTTGTAAACAATGAATATTCTTATAAGTCTTGGCTCATATTTTCTGTTATTTCTGTGGTACAGATTGCTTGAAGAAAAATTGTAGGAGTCAGAGATTATGCTTATTTTAACATTTGATAGATACTGAAATGTTATACTCTAGTAAGATATGAGAGTACTTAGTTTCTTGTTTTGCTAACATTTGGTAATATCAATGTTTTAAATATTTCATAATATAATAGGTCAAAGTGCAAATGTTTATTTTATTTTGCATTATCCTTATTAGTATTGGGGTTAAGGATTTTTTCATATACTGTCTTTTACTTTTCTATTCAAAAGCTTTATCTATTTTTTTTTTTTTTGATTGTTTGTTTCTATTTGTAAGGAGTTCTGTGTATAGTGAAACCTGTGAGAGCTGGAACTCGATAGGACTGCCTTGTTTTTCTGGGTCTTGCAAGTTTTCTGCCTTTGACAGGGTGTAGTCCTACAACTTTTCTATCACTAGTTTTAGTAAAAAAATATCTGTCTTTCCTTTCTCTGACAGATTTCTACCTTGCATAGGTTCCAGCTTTCACCAGGATTTACTGTATAATTTGGGTATATATATCCTTTATATAAATGTTGACAGTGTATTATCTTCTATCTTTATTTTGCTTTTTGCTTTTGTTTTCCAATAAACAGAATTTTTTTTTTTTAATTGTGATTTGGGTGAAAGTTTACAGAGCAAATTCACTTTCCATACAGCAGCTCACATACACGTTGTCTCAAGACATTGACTACAATTTACCGTAATGCAGCATCACCCCTTACTTCCTCCCGATAGGACCTCTTCTCTGTGTCCATCCTTCCATGCACTCTTGCCCCCTGAGCTGTCTCCCTGTGCATAAACACCCCTTCTTTCTCCCATGATTGTTCACTCCAAGGAGTATATCTACCTAGTGTAAATGTTCACCTCATATGCCTGTCTTGTTTGGCTGGAAGCCACAGGTGTGGGTTCAATTCCAGTCCTGAAGGGCAGCTGGGAACCATAGTCTCAGTGGTTCTGCCAGTCTCTATCAAACCAGCAAACCTGGTCCCCCTTTTTTTTTTTTTTAAATGATTTTGAGTTTTGTTCTACATTATTCTCCCTCTCTATCCAGGATCTCCTCCATAGATCCCCCTCCAAGTGGTTGACAGTGGTAGCCAGGCACCATCTAGTTCTTCTGGTCTCATAGTCGTATAGGCTGAGAATCACATGGTGTACCAGTCACTAGGACTAATTCTTTCCATGAATCTTTGGTTTACTTCATTCTTTTTTGCTCTGGATGAGGAGAGACCCATCGTTGTATCTAGATGGCTGCTTGCAAGCTTTTAAGATCCCAGTGGATACTTGCCAAAGTAGGGTTTAGAACAATGTTTTGTGTAGTATGTTATGCCAACTGAGCTTGATGTCCCTTGTGACCATGGTCCTGAGCCCACAGGTCCAGCTAATCACTCTCTCTGGGTAGCTGGCTGTGCCCAAGAAGTGACTACAACTTTGTCCCTTGTCAGGTCTACTATACACCTGGGAATTCTTATAGAACATACAAACACATTTGTAGAACCATTGTCTGTCTATACATGGTCGTGGGAACACTCCCCCTTGCATAAACGTACCTAATAGTTCAGCCTGTCCACCCATCTATCCACCTGTATACCCGTGTTTGCCTTCATTGACAAAGCAGTACTGTATGGGCAAAAGGGTTCATCTTTGTTGTTTGCACCTCCCATGTACCTCTCTATGTCTTCCTCTTCTTCAGTGCCACTGGTTGATCACTCACATTTGGTACATTGCCCTTCTCTTCACCAAATCAATACGTGTCTCTACCTATCTAACAGTGTTCCTTCCTGTCCCCTCCCACCCCTGATAACCAACAAAGAAAATTTCCTTCCATATGTAAACGTTCCCTTGACTTTTTACAATAACGGACTAATACAATATTTGTCCTTCTAAACAGAAGTTTTAAATTTACCAATCTTTTCACTTTTTGTGTATGGGTTTAGTGTCCTGGTAGGCTTGTATTTAAATATAATTAGTATAACGAACATAGGAATGAGGTCTGTAGCCAGTATTAGGTTTTTTTTGTTGCTATTTGTTATTATTTTTCCTAATGACATTTAATGTTTAATCTAGGTTATCATTCTTTTTTTTTTTTTTTA
>NW_006930211.1:4829-5454 GCF_000298275.1 Orycteropus afer afer
GCGTTCCCTCCCCTCCCCTCCCACCCCTGGTAACCAACAAAGAAAATTTCCTTCAATAGATAAACTTTTCCTTAACTTTTACAATAACGGACTAAAACAATATTTGTCCTTTTGTAATTGACTTATTTTACTCAGCATAATGTCCTCCAGGTTCATCCACGTTACGTGGTGTTTTGCAGATTCTACATTTTTCTTTAGCATTGCATAGTATTCCATTGTGTGTATGTACCATAGTTTGGTTATCCATTCTTCAGTGGATGGACATCTATGTTGTTTCCATCTATTGATGGTTTGTGTTTTCTTATCAAATCTGCAACTCTCCATCTCTTGAGTTGTGCATTTAATCCATTAACATTCAAGGTTATTATTGATAAGTTTGAATTTGTTGCTGTCATTTTGCTATGTGTTTTTTTCACGGTGTCCCTGGTTTCTTTGTTCCATATTATTTTCTGTGCTGAGCTCATTATGTTTATGAATCGTGATATCATTTCCTTTGTTGCTTGTTTTAGTATATGCTGAATTTTTGTGCTTGTCCTCTTTTTTATTGTGATGTGAAGGTTTATCATTTTTCTTTGAGGTTACCCTATGATTTATAATTTTATCCCCAAGTTTAGAACAGTCCATT
>NW_006930212.1:0-1362 GCF_000298275.1 Orycteropus afer afer
ATTTTTAAAAAATTTAAATGTGTAATATGAGCTCAGTGACTGAGATCTATCCTTTTATTAAATCCTTTATCAGCTAAGTATGGTCCACCAATCTTTCCTGGATTCTTAAGTAATGATGAGCTGTTTCTTGTGTGAGCGACTATATTAAATAAATATTTTTCTGTCACTGATCTGTTTAAAACTTTCAACATTGGAAAAAAAAAGTTTTAATACAAAAATACATAATTAGGGATTTTTAACTGTTGTAGATTGATGTTAGATTCATTTGGCTGCACCAAAAAAACAAAAAAAAAAAACAAAAAACTGTAGTACATGAATATCAATAAAGAAGTCCAAACCCCTAGGTCATTGCTATCTATTGAAAATTAACATGACCAAGTTGGCGTTTGAAATATTGGTGGCATAGCTTCCAGCATCACAGTGACATGCAAGCCACCGCAGTAGGACAAAGCGACAGTCATTAGAAATTAGTAAATCAGTAATATATTACATGTGTTAGCAATCGAACTTCAAGAAATGTATCATTCTTTCTGGTTTGCTCCATTTCGATTAAACAACCTTAAGGAAAGTTGAGATACCCTTTTGCAAAATCAGTAACTGGGTGCTGAGAAGAAATTCTATGGAATAATGACAAGCTAATGGTTGCTATGAGTCGGGCCGACTCGACGGCACATAACAACAACAACAACAACAACAATGCTTGCTGAAAGCACAGAGGCCTTGAAGCACTGACTGATGAAGATCAAAGACTACAGCCTTCAGTGTGGATCACACCTCAACATAAAGAAAACAAAAATCCTCACCACTGGACCAATAAGCAAGGTCATGAGAAATGGAGAAAAGATTGACGTTGTCAAGGATTTCACTTTCCTTGGATCCACGATCAATGCCCATGGAAGCAGCAGTCAGGAAATCAAATCATGCATTGCATCGGGCAGATCTGCTGCAAGAGACCCCTTTAAAATGTTGAAAGCAACGATGTCACTTTGAAGACTAAGGTGCGCCTGACCCCAACCATGCAATCTTCAATTGCCTCATATGCATTCAAAAGCTGGACAATGAATGTTGTTGTTATATGCTGTTGAGTCGGACTCGACTCATAGCGACCCCTCCTTGGGTTTCCGAGGCGGTATCACTATGAAAGTAGATTGCCCAGTCTTCCTTCTGTGGAGTGGCTGGTGGGTTTGAACCACCAGCCTTCTGGTTAGCAGTCAAGTGCATGAGCCACTATGCTACCAGAGCTATGGAGAGTACCAAGGAGGAATTGATGTGTTTGAACGATTGTGTTGGTAAAGAACACTGAATATTCCATGACCTGCTAGAACAAGGAACAAATCAGATAGCCAGAA
This sequence comes from Orycteropus afer afer, assembly GCF_000298275.1. NCBI lineage: Eukaryota > Metazoa > Chordata > Mammalia > Tubulidentata > Orycteropodidae > Orycteropus > Orycteropus afer. The sequence continues at coordinate 1,350 of NW_006930212.1, forward strand.
TGCTCCTTAGAAG
>NW_006930212.1:2393-2918 GCF_000298275.1 Orycteropus afer afer
TCGGAGAAGAGAGATCTAATGTTTAAACCAGTCACGCACTCAAGAGGGGGTCAGGTATTTTGAACGCTTCCACGATGCAGCCTAGTCCTTCCTGTTCAAGGGTGACTCAACCTTGGGTCTAAGTAGAAAGAAATCCTGGATAAGCAATGTTAACCTTTCATCACGTACAACCTGCCCATGCCTTGGACAGTAATAACAGCAATGACTAATACAACAATCATGGCAGCCTCACTATGTATTCACTGTAAGTCACTGCATCTGCTAAGTGCTTTAATAGAATAGTGGTTTATCCCATGACGACCCAATGAAGGAGGCGTTGTTATTTATCCCTGTTTATGGATGGAACAATGACTGAGAGATCAATGAAGTGTGTTTGGATACACATCTGGCGACTTTAACCCTCTTGTAGACAGATAGTTAGTTGCATAGATAGATTGATAATGGATGGATACACAGATCAGCTCCGAAGGAAGGTTGGCCAATCTACTTCTGTAGTGATGCTGCCTCAGAAACCCAAGGAGGGGT
>NW_006930212.1:4043-4602 GCF_000298275.1 Orycteropus afer afer
CTTGAACCCTGCGTGTAGCCATACTGTTGTTCAGCAGCCTGCCATGCCCTGCCGATCTTGGGACTTTCAATGGACTTGAATCCGTGGCCTGCCGTGTGGTTTGGTAATACTGGGACCGTGCCTTTTCATTTGTTGACCTTGGGCTTGTCGGCCTCAGCAGCCCACAGCTGCCTGAGTGAAGAGAAGCCTCCAGCTTCAGTGGGCCTGGAGCAAGAGGCAGAGCTGAAGCCCAAGGTCAAGGGGCTTTCACCCAGCCCCTGGAGCCAGCACTTTGAAATCAGACTTCTAGCCTCCTGAACTGTAAGAAAATCAACTCCTGTTTGTCAAAGCTATCCATTTGTGGTATAGTCCTGTCAGAGTGGCATTAGGCCAGTGTTTTGGTTAAAACAGTGCCGTCAAGTAGATTTCAACTCATAAGGACCTTGTGTCCAACAGAACAAAACACTGCCCAGTCCGGTGCCAGTCTCACCAGCCCGGCTAGGCTTGGGTCCACTGTTGTAACCTCTGTGTTAGTCCATCTCAGAGAGAGTCTTCCTTCCTTTGGATGATCTTCCGCTTT
>NW_006930213.1:0-699 GCF_000298275.1 Orycteropus afer afer
GCCTCTTGCCACAGATGTAGTCAGTCTGATTCCTGTGTGTTCCATCTGGTGAAGTCCCTGTGTAGAGCTGCCGTTTGTGTTGTTGAAAAAAGGTGTTTGCAATGAACAAGTCGTTGGTCTTGCAAAATTCTAGCATGTGGGTTCCAGCATTATTTCTGTCGCCAAGGTCAAGTTTTCCAACTACCAGTGATTCTTCTTTGTTTCCAACTTTTGCATTTCAGTCACCTGTGATAATTAACACATCCTGATTTCATGTTCGTTCAATTTCAGACTGCAGAAGTTGATAAAAATCTTCAATTTCCTCATCTTTGGCTTTGGTGGTTGGTGCATAAATCTGAATAATAGTTGTATTAACGGGTCTTCCTTGTAGGCATATGGATATTATCCTATCACTGACAGCATTGTACCTCAGGATAGATCTTGAAACATCCTTTGTGATGATGAATGCCACGTCATTCCTCTTCAAACTGTTGTTCCCAGCATAGCAGATCACATGGTTGTCTGATTCACAATGGCCAAAACCAGTCCATTTCAGCTCACTAATGCCGAAGATATCATTATTTATGCATTCCATTTCATTTTTGACAACTTCCAATTTTCCTATATTCATATTTCATACATTCCATGTTCTGATGATTAATGGATGTCTGCAGCTGTTTCTCTTCAATTTGAGTGGTGCCACATCAGCAAATGGAGGTC
>NW_006930213.1:2133-5369 GCF_000298275.1 Orycteropus afer afer
GTGTGCATCTCGCTGGGTTTGAAACACAAGTGGCTCAGCCTGAACACTCACATCAACACGTCACCATGGTAGGACAAACTGACAGACAAGTTTGTCTCCCTGTTGGAAACCTCTCGTACCACCCTTACCTGGGTCCCTGCGGCTGACTCCTCCTCTGTCCTGATTCCTGGGCCTTTTAATCCCCTTTCTCCCACTCTCCCGCCCTGCTGCTTTGGGCATGCTTGAGTTACCTCCTCACCTGGATCCCTGTGGTTGACAATGATTTTAGAACTGCTTAACTTAAGTTTGAATTAATAGCTTTTCTTCCACCTGCCTTTCTCTTCTCTGTCCAAAACCAAACTCAGCTCCTTCCCTGCAAAGTAGTGCTCACTGTTTCCCATCTCACTTTCACTATCTCACAGGATCTTGTTACAGGATGGTCATATATTACAAACTTTGGAGTTTTGGGGTGAGTTTTTCCCCCTCACCTCTACAACCAGTTGGCTTTGGGTCTGGACATCATGCTCTTATATTTCCCTTTGTTATAATCCCACTGCTACCATCAGATACCAGGCCCTAATTTTTCTCTGCCAACCCATGAAAAAAGCTGGGGCTTCTGGGATATTGATGATCAATTTGATTCATGTAGAAAGAGCCTTTTTTATGTGTCTTTTCCTTCTCTTTCTCCTGACTAGAATGCAAATGTAATGGCCGAAGGGACACAGCCATTTTGTATCTTGAGGATATAAACAATGCACTAAGGATAGTGGAGGAGCTCTGATGGCGCTGTGGTTAAGGCATTCAGCTGCTAACCAAAAGGTCAGCAATTCAAACTCATTAGTTACTTCACAGAAGATATATGAGGCAGTCTGCTTCTGTAAAGATTTACAGCCTTGTAAACCCTGTGGGGGCACTTCTACCCTGTCCTATAGAGCTGCGATGAATCAGAAATGACTCAATGGCAGTGGTTTTGGTTTTGGTTTTTTAAGGATTGTGGAGCACTTTGGTGCCTGATGATTTCAGGAAGCTGTCATATCATGCCTGGATTTTCAACCTCCAGCCTTCTTTGATATGACATGAAAACCCCCTATTTGCCTAAAATAGGGGGCACCAAACTACTTCTCTAAAAACCCCGGTTGTTGTGGTTGTTGTTAGGTGCCATCATCTCCAACTCATAGCGACCCTATGCACAGCAGAATGAAACACTGCCTGGTCCTGCCTGGTCTTGTGCCAGCCTCACGATCCTTGCTATACCTGAGTTCATTGTTGCAGCCACTGTGTCTATCCATCTCGTTGAGGGCCTTCCCCTTCTTCGTTGACCCACAACTTTACAAAGCATGATATCCTTCTTCAGGGAATGGTTACTTCTGACAACATGACCAAAGTAGGTGAGATGAAGTCTGGCCATTCTAGCTTCCAAGGAGCATTCTGGCTGCACTTCCTCCAGGACAGATGTGTTAGTCCTTTTAGCAGATCATGGTACTCTTAGCATTCTTCTCCAACACCACAACTCAAAAGCATCAACTCTTCTTTGATCTTCCTTATTCATTGTCCAGCTCTCACATGCATAAGAGGTGATTAAAAATACCATGGCTTGGGTTAGGTGCATTTTAGTCTTCAAGGAGACATCTTTGCTCTTCATCACTAGAAAGAGGTCTTTTGCAGCAGATTTGCCCAATGCAGTACACCATCTGATATCTTGACTGTTGCTTCCATTGGTGTTGCTTATAGAACCAAGTAATATGAAATTCTTAATAACTTCAGTCTTTTCTCCATCCACCATGAAGCTGTTTATTGGACTAGTTGTGGGGATTTTTGTTTTCTTTATATTGAGGTGTAATCCATACTGCAGACTGTAGTTTTCATTCTTCATCAGTAAGTGCCTCCAGTCATCCTCACTTTCAGCAAGCAAAGTTATGTCATCTGTGTATCGCTAGTTGTTAATGAGTCTTCCTCCAATCCTGATGCCACACTCTTCTTCATATAATCCAGCTTCTTGAATTATTTGCTCAGCATATAGATTGAATAAGTATGGTGAAAGGATACAACCTTGATGCATTCCCTTGTTGATTTTGAACCATGCAGTATCCTCTTGTTCTGTTCAAATGACAGTCTCCTGATCTATGTGCAGGTTGCTCATGGGTACAATCAGAAACAAACAAACAAAAAAAAAAAAAAACAAACTCAATGCCATTGAGTTGGATCCAACTCATAGCGACCCCTCCTTGGGTTTCTGAGGCAGTATCACTATGGAAATTGATTGGTCAATCTTCCCTCTGAGGAGTGGCTGGTGGGTTTGAACTGCCAGCCTTCTGGTTAGCAGTCATGTACCTTAGGCATTATACCACCAGAGTTCCTGAGTACAATCAAGTGTTCTGGAATTCCAATTCTTCTCAATGCTATCCACAATTTGTTATGATCCACATAATTGAATGCTTTTGCGTAGCCAATAAAACATAAGTAAACCTTTTTCTGATATTCTTTGCTTTCAACTAAGATCCTTCTGACATGAGCAATGATATCCCTCATTCCACATCCTCTTCTGAATCCAGCTTACATTTCTGGAAGCTCTCTGTCAATATACTCCTGCAACTGTTTTTAAATTATCTTCAGTAAGATTTTACTTGCATAGATATTAATGATATTGTTTGATAATTCCACATTCTGTGGGATCACTTTTCTTTGGAATGGGTACAAATATGGATGTCTTCCACTGGGTTGGCAACGTAGCTGTCTTCCATATCTCTTGGCATAACCAAGTGAGTGCCTCCAGAGATGCATCTGTTTGTTGAAACATCTCAGTGGGTATTCCGTCAATCCCTGGAGCGTTGTTCTTCACCAATTCCTTCAGTCCAGCTTTGACTTCTTCCTTCAATACCATTGGTTCTTGATCATATGCTATCTCCTGAAATAGATGAATATCAAACAATTCTTTTGGGTACAGTGACTCTGTGTATTCCTTCCATCTTCTTTTGATGCTTCCTGCATCATTCAATATTTTGCCCATAAAATCTTTCAATATTGCAACTCAACATTTAAATTTTTTCCTCAGTTCTTTCAGCTTGAGAATTGCCAAATGTGTTCTTCTCTTTTGGTTTTCTAACTACAAGTCATTATAGCAATTGGCTTTATCCGTTCGAGCTGCTCTTTGAAATCTTCTGTTCAGCTCTTTTATCTTGTCATTTCTTCCATTTGCTTTAGCTGCTCTCCACTCAAGGGCAAGTTTCAGAGTCTTTTCTAACATCCATTTTGGTCTT
>NW_006930214.1:0-4546 GCF_000298275.1 Orycteropus afer afer
AAAGAGGGGGAGGCCTTCAACGAGATGGATTGAAACAGTGGCTGCGATGATGGGCTCGAGTATAGCATGGATTGTGGGGCTGGTGCGGGATCGGGCATTGTTTCGTTCTGCTGTGCATGGGGTCGCTATGAGTCGGAAACGACTCGACGGCACTTAACAACAACAACAATATATAATCAATTTGATATCACTGGGCAACTGCTCAAAGAGTCTGACTTTAAGGATTAGGGGGGAAAAGGGATAAAAAACAAAACAAAACTCAGATTCTGACTCATAGGGACCCCATTGGGTTTCCAAGGAGCTAAATCATTATGGAAGTAGGTTGCCCTATCTTCCTCCTGCTGAATGACTGGTGAGTTTAAACAAACAACGTTCTGGTTAGCAGTAAAATGCCTTAGGCACTGCATTACCAGAGCTCCTTGACTTCAAGCATACTCATGTGATTATCAGATTTAAAAATGGATAAACACCATCTGAGACTGCTAAAAAATTAAAGCGATGAAAAGGATTGGTAGAACTAAAAGGGAAGGGCAATAATTTTGACTGATGTCATTCTGTTGTTGTTGGGTGCAGTTGAATCTGTTTCAATTTACAATGACCCGTATGAAGGAGTTTCGAAGTATCTCACAGGATTTTCTATCTGCTTTATAGGAGCAGATAGATCATCAGGTGTTTATCCAATGAGCTTCTGGGTGGGTTCTCATCTCCAACCTTTCGGTTAGCATCTGGGCATTTACCTGTTGCACCACCTATGTGCCTCAATATCACACTACCAGACATCTATCCTAGAAATCCTAGAGTCTGGGATGAGAGATCAGCACTAGAGGCGACTAACTTTTGGATATTTTCACTCCTTGTACTTCCTCCTTATTAAAACTTAAAGTTGTAAATCTTGTCTGTCTCATTTTAGAAGGAAAGTATAAGGCACTGGAAAAGGAGAAGTGATTCAGAAAAAGAAACAAGGAGAGAGTTCAGGATACAACACGGAGATCAAATTACAGATTGATAAATACAGATTGGCCTATTAAAAATGTTGGAAGCCACAGTATATGCTTTAGTGCAGTTTTAGGTTGTTTTGTGCAACGTACCGCCTCAATGTTCTACTGCCTAAACTCCCATTTCAGAACCACAGGCCTTATTGACTCATTAACAGGGTCATTCAGGTATGGAATAAGTTAGGAATTGCTGTAATATCTCATTATGTTGCTGTTCTGCCCCATTATCCAAGCCGACCTTCAGCCAGTGTGGTGAGTATAATGCTGTTGTACAGTGCAGCGAGACCGCTTAATTCCAGAAATCTTTTAAAACTCGGAAGGAAATCATACACAAATGAAGAAGTGTCAGCTGCTACACAATTACTCCCTCCAAATGGTAAGATGCAGTTACAGTTTTCAAGTTAAAGTGCTAGGATGGCAGTAAGGGAATTTATGTGGTCACATAAATAATTGTTTTTGAGACCAACTTATGGGTTTCATCGCATCTGTAGGGTCACAAGAAGAAATCCACTCATTCTTGGAAAAAGTTGCCAGGAACCTAGTGAAAGTTATCAGGGACATGACCTTTTGATGCCTGTGAGACAGGATAGCATTCACAACCTTCTCATCCCTTACTCAACCTACCAGATTGTTTCCCTGGTATCTAGTTTTCTGGCTTACCATGGTGGTTTTTGGATGGAATTGTATCTCCAACTCTACCTTTTTGTCAGAGTCTTAAAATGAATTGGAAGTCCTGGGAACTGTAAAAATCCAGGATGAAGTCTGCAGACAATCCCATTTGGATATTGTTGTTGTTGTTATGTGCTGTGGAGTCAGACCCGACTCATAGTGACCCTTCCTTGGGTTTCCGAGGTGATATCACTACGGAAGTAGATTGCCCAACCTTCCTTCGGAGGAATGTCTGGTGGGTTTGAACCGCCAGACTTCTGGTTAGCCGTCATGTGCCTTAGGCATTACGCTACCAGAGCTCCTCATTTGGATATAGGGATATAGAATATTGATCAAAATCAGCTTTTTTTTTTTTTTTTTTTACATGAAGAGCAATACTACTGCTCTGAAAAAAATAGAGTAACTTACTTTACACATACTGGGTATTATGGTAACTAAACTTCTAAATTCATTTTAGCACTACTCATACTTCTAAGTAAATGATTGTTTGGAAACTTATTTGTTTCATGAGTATCTCCTCTACCAGATGGTTAAATCCTTGAGGAAACTGACCTAGTCTCCCTCAACTTTTGTCATCCTTAGCCTTAGTAGGGATAACACTAATAATAGAGTCTCCATTAATAGATAGGCCTGTTTTTCCTAACTATGATGATAGTGACTGTATCAGTCTCCTTTCTCATATTTCTGCTATGGCTGCTTAGTGTAACTTGCATCTGTTTTTATGACTACTTTTATTTCTGTTCAATGGGCCTTGGGTGTACCTGAGCATATTCTTGGGATCTGGGGCAGGTCGCATCAGGCAGTAGGACACTCAAGTTCCATAAAGCCTCTTTAGATACTTAAATAATTGTGGTATCAGAGGAAGCCATGGGGTATAGATGAACTATCACTAGACTGGAATCTAAGTCATTTTACTTTTGTAATTATCATGGGATATTATTTAACTTCCTTGAATCTTCTTTTCCTCAATAATAATAATAATAATAAAACAGAATTAAAATGCCTATTTTACCTGGGGTTTTTTTTGTGTGTGTGTGTGTGATTTGGGTGAAAATTTACAGAGCAGATTCACTTTCCATACAGCAGTTCACATACACTTTGTCTCATAACATTGACTACAATTTACCCCAATGCAACAGCTCCCCTCCCACTTCCTCCTGATAGTTACCTCTTCCATGTGTCCATTCCTCCATGAACTCCTGCTCCCTGAGCTGTCTCCCTGTGCATAAGCAGCCCTTCTTTCTCCCATCCTTGTTCTCTTCCAGAAATGCATCTACCTCAGGTAAATGTTCAACTCATATGCCTATCTCTTGTTTGGCTGGAAGCCACAGGTGTGGGTTCAATTCCAGGCCTGAAGGGCACCTAGGGGCATCATCTCAGTGGTTCCACCAGGCTCTATCAGACCAGCAAACCTGGTCCCCCCCTTTTTTTTCCAAACGATTTTGAGTTTTGTTCCACATTGTTCTTCCTCTCTATCCAGGATCTCCTACATAGATCCCCTTCCGAGTGATTGACAGTGGTAGCCAGGCACCAACTAGTTCTTCTGGTCTCATAGTCATATAGGCTGAGGATCGATCGCATGGTGTACCAGTCACTAAGACTAATTATTTCCATGAATCTTTGGTTTCCTTCATTCTTCTTTGCTCTGGGTGACGAGAGACCCATTGTGGCATCTAGATGGCTGCTTGAAAGCTTTTAAGATACCAGTCACTACTCACCAAAGTAGGAGGTGGAACAATGTTTTGTGTAGAATGTTATGCCAATTGACCTTGATGTCCCCTATGACTATGGTCCCGAGCCCACCGGTTCAACTACTCGGTCCCTGTGGATAGCTGGCTGTAACTAAGAAGTGACTACAACCTTGTCCCTTGTCAGCTCAACTATACACCTGGGAATTCAGATCAGACAAATACACTTATGGGAACATTGTCTGCCAACCATATACACGGTCTTGGGTACATTCCCTGCTTGCTTCATAGACATACCTAATAGTTCAGCCTGTCCACCCATCTATCCACCCGTATACCCATGTTTGCCTACACTGACAACACAGTAGTATATGTGCAAAAGGGTTCATTTTTGTTGTCTGTACCTCCCAAGTACCTCTCTATGTCTTCCTCTTGAAGTAGTTTTTGCTCGTTTTCTTTGTACACGTATTTGGTGTCCCTGGTAAGATTTATTCCCAAGTATTTTATTTTTTTGGTCACTATTGTAAATGGTACTGATTTCCTTATTTCTTTTTCAGCAATCTCTTTGCTGGTGTAGAGGAATCCAACTGATTTTTGGATGTTGATCTTGTATCCTGCCACAATGCTAAATCTCTCAATTAGTTCCAGTAGATTTTTGACTGAGTCTCTTGGGTTTTCTAGGTATAGGATCATATCATCAGCAAATAAGGGATAGCTTGACTTCTTCCTTACCAATTTGGATGCCTTTGATTTCCCTTTCTTGCCTTATGGCCCCGGCTGGGACTTCCAATATAATGTTGAATGGAAGTGGTGATAGAGGTCATCCTTGTCTGGTTCCTGTTCACAAGAGGAATGGTTTTAGTCTCTCTCCATTAAGAATAATGTTGGCTGTTGGTTTTGCATAGATGTCCTTTATCATGTTGCAGAATGTCCCTCTATTCCTATTTTGCTGAGAGTTTTGATCAGGAATGGGTATTGGATTTTATCAAATGCCTTTTCTGCATCAATTGATTTGATCATGTGGTTCTTCTTTGTTTTATTTATGTGGTGGATGACGTTGATTGTTTTTCGAATGTTGAACCATCCTTGCATACTTGATATGAACCCCACTTGGTCATAATGAATGATTTTTTTTATACGTTGTTGGAGTCTATTGGCTAGGATTTTGTTGAAGATTTATTTATTTATTTATAT
>NW_006930215.1:0-2338 GCF_000298275.1 Orycteropus afer afer
AAATATATATATATATATATATATATATATATATATATATATACTTTGCTGGTTTTTTGTGTTTCTCTAGAGAACCCAATCTAACACAACAAGATACTAAAAGTAAGTTATGATTTATTCCTTAATTTACCAATATATACTGAGCACCTATTATGGAAGGATTTCCCAAACACTACTGGTTTAGCTGGATTATGGACATTTTTTTTTTATTTTAAAATAATGTGCTTATATTACTGTGTAGGACGTGGAAATTTCAATAGCTTCATATGCATATGAAAGCTCGACAATGAATGAGGAAGACTGAAGAGTTGATGCATTTGAATTGTGGTGTTGGCAAAGAATATTAAGTATTCCATACACTGCCTGAAGAAAGAACAGGTCTGCCTTGGAAGGAATATAGATGGAATGCTCCTTAGAAGAAAGAATGGCCAGACTTTGTCTCTTGTTTGTACTTTGGTCATGAAATCAGAAGGGACCATTCCTTGGAGAAAGATATCATGCAGGGAAAAAGGGGAAGACCCTCAACAAGATGAAGTGACACAGTCTGGCATGATGGGCACAAGAATTGCAAGGATTGTGAGGATGGCACAGGCTTGGGCAGCGTTTCATTCTGTTGTATGAAGGATCTCTGAGTCAGTGCCAACTCGACAGCACCTAACAAAAACAACATGGAAATTCTTTCTTTTTTAAAAAAAAAACTTGATTAATAACAAAGGAAACAAAATTAGTGAGGGTCATGTACAAATATCAAAAGTTTGAGAAATATTATACCATAAACTCAGATTTATGGCATCCAAAAGATGTATATAGAAACCTATTCTCCCTAACCAACCAAATGGACTGTGGAGTATCAAGACTGGAATTAAGCTACTTTCATGAAAAAATATTGTTTCTTTCTAGTTTTAAAGAGAAAAGGATCCATATACTCATTCTTTTTCTCATTGGTTCCATTAGTGTTGGCTTTAAAGTTACAATTCTGGATTAATAAAACCTCCATTACTGATAGGTCTCATTTGGATCTCTCTCATTCCCCACATTTTCCATCTGCTTTTCTTTTTTTTTCTTAACCTCTTCAGTGTTTTTACATCATCATTATCTTCCTAATCAACAAGAAGGCACTCTGGTGGTTTGGCTGCTAATCAAAGATCTCTGTCCACAGAAGAAAGATTTACAGCCTTGGGAAACCAATGTGGCAGTTCTACTCTGTCCTATAAGGTAGCTATGAGTCAGAATCAACTTGATAGCAATGGTTTGTTTTTGGTTTGGAATCAACAAGAACAAGTTTAAAGACACAAAATGTGGCTAAATTCGAATTACGAGTAAGGATACTTTATCTCCTAATATCCCCTTAAATTTTCCTTAAGTATTTTTATAGTGAAATGAAAAATTAAAGATATATAAGTTTGTACCAACCAAAAACTTACAAATGTTCTATGGTTAATTTTGTGTCTTCTTCTCTTTTGTTAATTAAACCGGCCATTGCTTTATTTCAAGTAAAATGAAAACCAACTTAAGTTACATTGCATGTTTAAGGTCAAACTAGCTCAGAATGTGATTATTAAAATCTCTAAGTGTATGTGGAACACAGGAACTTGTAGGATACAAAAATGTCATTTGGTCCGATATATCTTCTTCCTTTTAGGTTTATTCCAAATCCCACCTGATGTGTTTGAAAAAATTGAATATGTAATGACAATTTTACATCTTATCAATGTTCAGGAGCTCTGGTAGCATAGTGCCTAAGGAATTTGACTGCTAACCATAAGGCTGGAGATTCAAACCCACCAGCCACTCCTTGGAAGGAAGATGGGGCAATCTACTTCTGTAGAGATACCACCTCAGAAATCCAAGGAGGGGTCATTACGAGTCGACCTGACTTGACGGCAGTGAATTTGATTGTTTTGGTATCAAATGTTCAGCTTCAATTACAAGTATCTCTAGCTGAAGGGACAAATTGAATGAAATTTGCCACTCAGTATACTTCTACCAATTTTGCACCTCTTAAAATATCAACTAACCAGAAAAACCATTGCCTGTTCAGTCTATTCCAACTCATAGTAACTCTAGAGGACAGAGTAGAATGGCCCATAGGGTTTCCAAGGTTGTAATCTTTATGGAAGAAGACTGCCACATCTTTCTTCCTTAGAACAGCTGGTGGGTTCAAACCACTGCCTTTTGGTTAACAGGCTGAGCGCTTAATTACTGCACCAACAGAGCTCCTTAAAACATTGCCTAGTAATGCTAAACTAGTAATCTCTCAAAGAGATGAATTGACACAGCAGCTGCAACAATGGGCTCAAACACAGCAAGGATTGTGAGGATGGTGCAGGATCAGACA
>NW_006930215.1:3402-4686 GCF_000298275.1 Orycteropus afer afer
GAAACCCAAGGAGGGGTCGCTATATGTCTGGTTAGGCTCCACCACAGTGAGTTTGAGAGCAGAATTAAGGAGCTCCGCAGTGCCTAACGCATCTGACTGCTAACCCACCAGCCACTCTGTGGAAGAAAGACTGAGCACTCTGCTTCCATGAAGATTTACTGCCTCGGAAACCCAAAGGGTGTCGCTGTGAGTCGGAATGGACTTGATGGCATTTTTGTGTTTAGAGCAGAGTTAAGGAGCTCTGGTGGCGTAATGCTTAAGGCGTCTGACTGCTCGGAAACCCAATGAAGGTCACTAAGAGTCGGAGTCCAGTCAATGGCAGTGAATTTATTTTTTTCCTAGGAATAAGAATTTTTAAACAAGTGATACTGATTAATTTTACATACATCACATTTTTAAAATCAACAACAATAAGCCTTGCATCAGTTAGCTTATAGTTTTACATTTTGGGAGGAACAGAGGAAAGCTAGATTCCGTATTAGAAGAGCTGACTAAACTATGAGTTGGACCCGACTCAATGGCAGTGAGAGAGAGAGAGAGATTAAGACGTTGCAGTGGTTTGTGTACCTTGAAAATTCTGCCTCGTGTTGGTCATGAAAATATATTTGTCAGTATTTCAGAAGATGCTCCAACTCCTTAGAGTCAGGGTGTTTAGACAAAAAAAAAAAAAAAAAAATCCAACCTTTACCCTATACATCCTTTACCTTAGATTCCTGTAAAAGTTCTGTTTTAAAACTAGTGGTCCTTATAAAAAGGAACTCTGGTGGTGTAGTACCTAAGGCATTTGACTGCTAACCGGAAGGTTGGTGGTTCAAACCCACCAGCCACTCTGCAGAAGGCAGACTGGGCAATCTACTTCTATGAAGATTTATTGCCTTGAAAACCCAATGGGGGTCGCTATGAGTCAGATCCACTGGATGCCAATGAGGTTGGCTTTTTTTTTTTTTTTTTGGTCCTTATACATTACTTAGTCCAAATATTTCTTGCTTTCAAGTATGACCTTGGGACAATGTGAAGATAATGAAATATCAAGAAAGCTTCTTCATATTTTCCCTCCCAGTTTTCTTCTGCTTAGTCTTCAATATCTAGCTTCGACACATTGCTCCCCTCCTAAAAGCTTTCCGTGGGCAAGCTAGTAAGACAAACAAACAGAAAACAACCCCATAGCAATTAAGTTGATTTTCACTCACAGGAACCCTATAGGACAGAGTGGAACTGCTCCACAGGGTTTCCAAGGCTGTAATCTTTATAAAAACAGACTGCCACATCTTTCCCAGGCAGAGT
>NW_006930216.1:0-1436 GCF_000298275.1 Orycteropus afer afer
GGGTTTCCGAGGTGGTATCACTACAGAAGTAGATTGCCCAATCTTCCTTCTGAGGAGTGGCTGGTGGGTTTGAACTGCCAGCCTTCTGGTTAGCAGTCAAATGTTATTAGAGACTGAAAGGCACCCAACCTCTGCTCAAACGACCGCTTGTGGCCAAGAATGGTGACTAACTTGAGTGAAATGAAGAGAATAAAGCTCCCAGTTGACCTTTGGCTTCTGTGTTATAGTCCCACTACTCACTCAAAGCCAGGTCCAGGGCTGGAATCAGAGACAAAGTTTGTCTTGGAATCGCTTTCTCTTCTTTTCCTCTACACCTCCTCTACCCAGCCTACCTACTACATCATGCAGTTTCTGGAAAACTCTGCTTCTCAAGTCAATTTGTCAATTATTTTGGAAGATGTGCTATGAGCTCAGCATTCTACTAGATACTGGGGGGAATCTCACTGTCCTTGAGCCAATTCTGACTCACAGTGACCCAACAGGGCAGAGTAGAACTGTAACATAGAGTTTGCAGGACTGTATTTAAATCTTTGCTTCAGATTACCCTATCTTTCTCCTGTGGCACTGGCTAGGGGTTTGAAAAGCCAACCTTTTGGTTTAGCAGCCAAGCACTTAAGTCTTGAGCTACCAGGGTTCCTCTCAAATGAGTCATAACTTGAGGTAAATTATCAAGATTCTTTCCGATTCCTGTATGATTGTACCCTGCTTTTGTCCTTTCTATACAGAAATGATTCTTCCTATCATTCTTGAACATTGTATTCTTGAACATTTACTCTTGCTAAATACAGAAGATGAGGAGGCCTGGTGGCCAAGCTTGGCTGCTAACCAAAAGGTTGGTGGTTCAAACCTCCCCAGCCATGCTGCAGGAGAAAGATGTGGCAGTCTCCTTCTGTAAAGATTTACAGCCTTGGATAACGTAAGGGCTATTTCTACCCTGTCCTATAGGATCATTATGAGCCGAAACTGACTCGAAGGCAGTGAGTGTTTGTTTTAGGTACAGAAGACAATGAGCTGGCATCACCAGGATTTGATGATGATTTCCTTGTGATCAGTGATGCATTTGTCTATGTCTGGGAATCAAGCTTTGATTGGCAGCCATGAAACAGAATAAAACAAAATGAGGCAACCATAATCTCACTAACTGGATGTGTTTGTCAGTTGTGCTAACCAGTCACACATGTATTCACCCTATCACACTGTCTCTATTATTAATATCCCCTCCCCAATGGAATGATAAGGTAAAATACTTTTGTTGTTATTACGTGCTGTCAAGTCAGCCCTGATTCATAGTGATCCCTCCTTGGGTTTCCAAGGCGGTATCACTACGGAAGTAGATTGCCCAACCTGCCTTCCAAGGAGTGGCTGGTGGGTTTGAACCACCGGCCTTCTGATTAGCAGTCAAGTGCCTTAGCCACTAGGCCACCAGAGCTCCTAAG
>NW_006930216.1:3176-4837 GCF_000298275.1 Orycteropus afer afer
ATGTGTATGAAACCTTCTCCAGGGAATGGTCCCTTCTTACAACATGACCAAAGTGGGTGAGACGAAGTCTGGTCATTCTCGCTTCCCAGGAGCATTCCAGCTGCACTTCTCCCAGGACAGATTTGTTAGTTCTTTTAGCAGTCCACGGTACATTCAGCATTCTTTGCCAACGCCACAACTTCAAAGGTTCCACTTTTCTTTGGTCTCTCTTTTTTATTGTGCAGCTCTCACATGCATATGAGGCAATTGAAACTACCATGGCTTGTGTCAAGCACACCTTAGTCTCCAAGGAACCATCTTTGCTCTTCAGCACTTGAAAGAGGTCCTTTGCAGCAGATTTGCCCAATGCTATACAACATCTAGGAGCTCTGGTAGCATAGTGGCTAAAGCACTTGACTGCTAACCAGAAAGCTGGCGGTTCAAACCCACCAGCCACTCCTCGGAATGAAGGTTGAGCAATCCTACTTCCGTAGTGATACTGCCTCAGAAACCCAAGGAGGGGTCGCTATGAGTCGGGGCCGACTCGACGGCACATAACAACAACAACAACAATAAAACATCTAATATCTTGACTGCTGCTTCCATTGGTGTTGACTGTAGAACCAAGTTTTTGACAACTTCAATCTTTTCTCCATTTATCATGATGCTGCTTATTGGTCCTGTTGCGAGGATTTTTGTTTTCTTTATATTGAGATATAATCCATACTGCTGACTGTAGTCTTCAATCTTCATCAGTAAGTGTTTCAAGTCATCCTCACTTTCAGCAAGTAAAGTTGTGTCGTCTGCATAACATAGGTTGTTAATGAGTCTTCCTCGAATCCGGATGCCACGTTCTTCTTCATATAGTCCAGCTTCTTGGATTATTTGTTCAGCATGCAGATTGAATAAGTATGGTGAAAAGATACAACCATGACACACTCCCTTCTTTATTTTAACCTATGCAGGGTCCCCTAGTTCTGTTTGAATGACAGCCTCTTGGGCTATGTACAAGTTCCTCATGAGCACAATTAAGTCTTCTGGAATTCCCATTCTTCTCAATGTTATCCATAATTTGTTATGATCCACACAATTGAATGTTTTTGCATAGTCAATAAAACACAAGTAAAACATCTTTCTGGTATTCTTTGCTTTGACTCAAGATCCATCTGACATCAGCAATGATATCCCTCATTCCACATCCTCTTCTGAATCCAGGTTGCATTTCTGGAAGTTCTCTGTCAATATACCACTGTAACCATTTTTGAATTATCTTAAGTAAATTTTACTTGTGTGCGATATTAATGATATTGCTCGATAATTTCCCATTCTGTAGGATCACCTTTCTTCGGAATGGGTACAATTATGGATCTTTTCTAGTCAGTTGGCCAGGTAGTTGTCTTCCAAATCTCCTGGCATAGCCAAGTGAGTGCTTCTAGAGTGGCATCCTTTTGTTGAAACATCTCAAAGGTATCCTGTCAATTTCTGGAGCCTTGTTCTTTGCCACTTCCCTCAGTGCAGCTTCGACTTCTTCCTTCAATACCATTGGTTCTTGTTCATATGCCACCTTCTGAAATGGATGAACATCAACTAATTCTTTTTGGTACAGTGACTCTGTGTATTCCTTCCATCTTCTTTTGATGCTTCCTGCATCATTCAATATACTGCCCATAGAATCTTTCAAT
>NW_006930217.1:0-1885 GCF_000298275.1 Orycteropus afer afer
TGGTTGTCCTTTGTAGGTAACTTTTCATTTTTTCCATGCTGCTTTTGGGATTCTTTCTTTGTCTTTGGTTTTGGTGAGTTTGATGATGATATGTCTTGATGATTTTCTTTTGGGATCTGTCCTGTTTTGGGTTCATTGGACTTCCTGAAAGGATATATTCCCATCTTTCTTCGTCTTACCCAGGAAATTCTCTTCCAACGTATCTTCCACAATTTTCTCTGTGGTTTTTATTTGTGTTTTCCTGTTCTGGAATTCCAATTACATGTAGGTCATTCCTTTTGATGGTATCACATATAAACCTTAGGCTTTCTTCATTTTGTTTTGATCTTTTCTCTGCTTCACCCTTTTCCAAAGAAGTACTCAGGTATTTATCTTCAATCTCACTAATTCTGTCTTCTCTTGATTCAATTCTATTCCTTTGCCCTTTCAATGTATTATCTATTTCTGAAAATTTAGTATTCATCTTCTGGATTTCTATCTGTAGATTTTGCATTATTTCTAATTTTTCATTTATTTTGTTCTTGTATTGTCTTTCAAAATTATTCTAGGGTTTTCTCTGTTTCATTTTTCTCAACTTTGTCAGTGTTTCCCTTGATCTCTCTCTCAATCCATTGAAGGGACCTGAATAAAATTCTATTAAGTTCCTTATGAGGGAGTTCCAACATTGCTTCTTCCTCAGGGATGTGTTCTAGGTCTGTATCTGGGGTCCCTTATTTATCTTGTTTTTTCTTGCTTTATCTTGCTTCTTTCTATGGACTGTGATGGTCTTTTGTCTCTGAGACATTGTGATGTTTTGGGGTTTATGTTTAATTGGTGATTGTATGTTAGGATGATTTGCCCAAGATTTTCATTTTCTTTGTTCTGTTTGGATGTTATTTAAGTAAGCAGGGTATTGTGCTTCTTTATTCACTAGTTGGCAGCACTTATAAACTCATCATCTGTCTCTTTCCCATTGTCAGCCTCCCACATGTCCCTGCTGTCCTTGGAAAAAGGAGCTTATTCTTAGGTTCTGTTTTCATTCATGTTCTTCCACTTTTGTTGTTGTTGTTAAGTGTGGTCAAGTCATGTTGGACTCATAGTGACCCTATGCACAGCAGAATGAAACACCACCCGGTCCCACTCCAGCTCCATGATCCTTGCTGTCCTTGAGCCCATTGTCGCAGCCACTGTATCAGTCCATCTCATGGAGGGGCATCCCCTCTTTCATCAACCCTCCACCTTACCAAGCATGACATCCTTCTCCAGGGAATGGTCCCTTCTCACAGCATGACAAAACTAAGTGAGATGAAGTCTGGCCATTCTTGCTTACAAAGAGCATTCTGGCTGTACTTCCTTCAGGACAGATCTGTTAGTTCTTTTAGCAGTCCATGGTACTTTCAGCATTCTTCTCGGTACCACAACTCAAAAGCATGAATTCCTCAGTCTTCCTTATACTTTGTCCAGATCTCACATGCATATGAGGCTATTGAATATATTGTGGCTTGTGTCAAGTGCATCTTAGTCCTCAAGGAGACATCCTTGCTTCTCAGCATGTGAAAGAGGTCCCATGCAGCCAAGTGGCCCAGTGCTATACATCGTCTAAAGTCCTGACTGCTACTTCCATTGGCATTGACTGTAATACCAAGCAATGTGAAGTCTTTGACAACTTCAATCTTTTCTCCACTTATCATGATGCTGCTTATAGGTCCAGTTGTGAGGATTTTAGTTTTCTTTATATTAAGATGTAGTCCATACTGCAGACTGTATTCTTCAGTCTTCATCAGTAAGTGCTTCAAGTCATCCTCATTTTCAGCAAGCACAGTTGTATCATCAGCGTATCTCTGGTTGTTAGTGATTCTTCCTCCAATCCTGATGCCACATTTTTCTTCATATAGTCCAGCTTCTC
>NW_006930217.1:3035-4595 GCF_000298275.1 Orycteropus afer afer
GATGCCATCCCACAATTCTTCTGGTTTTCGGTCATTGGTGTTCAATGCATCAAATCTATTCTTTAGATGATCTCTAAATGCAGGAGGGGTATATTCAAGGTTATATTTGGGCTCTCATGGACTTGTTTTAACCATCTTTAAATTCAAGTTGAACTTAATATGAGCAGTTGATGGTCTGTTCTGCAATCAGCTCCTGGCCTGGTTTTGCTGAAGATAGTGAGTTTTTCTGTCACTTCTTACCACAGATGTAGTCAATCTGATTCCTGTGTATTCCATTTGGTGAAGTCCACATCTACACCTACGTTATGTTGTTGAAAAAAAAAAGGTATTGAAATGTATAAGTTGTTGATCTTGCAAAATTCTATCATGCGATTTCGTGCATCATTTCTGTCACCAAGGCCAAATTTTCCAACTACTAGTGATTCTTCTTTGCTTCCAATTTTTGCATTCCAGTCACTAGTGATAATTAACACATCCTTATTGTTTTGTCAATTTCAGACTGCAGAAGCTGATTAAAATCTTTAAGTTCATCATCTTTGGCTTTGGTGGTTGGTGCATAAATTTGAATAGTAGTCATATTAACTGGTCTTCCTTGTAGGCGTATGGATATTGTACTATCACTGACAGCATTGTACTTCAGGACAGATCTTGAAACATCCTTTGTGATGATGAATGCCATGCTTTTTCACTTCAATTTGTCATTCTCTGTATAGTAGACCACATGATTGTCTGATTCAAAATGGCCAAACCAGTCCATTTCAGCTCACTAATGCCTAGGATGTAAATCTTTATGCCTTCCATTTCATTTTTGACAACTTCCAATATTCCTAGATTCATGCTTCATACATTCCATGTTCTGATTTTTAATGGAAGTTTGCAGCTATTTCTCCCCAATTTGAATCATGCCACATCAGCAAATGTAAAGCTTACCTCATCCATATCATTAAGACTGGTTCTACTCTGATGATGCAGCTCTTTCCTGGTCCTATTTTCAGAACCTTCCGATTTAAGTGGCTTATCCTCCTGCACTGTATCGGACAATGTTTCCAGGCTATTCATATAGTTGCACAGTAATGTATCAGACAGTGTTTCTCTGCTATTCGTGAGGTTTTCCCTAGCCAATTCTTTGAAGTGGATGGCCTCCTCCTTCTTCCTAGGCTTCCTCAGTCTAAGCTTTTGAGACCTGTAAACCATATGCAACCCTGATAGGTTTGAGACACCTGTAGCACAGCCTCAATCCTCACAGCAACACGCCACCACAGTAGGACAAACTGACAGGCAAGTTTGTCTCTGTTAGCTGTTCAAAACTTCTCCACCCTCTTCACCTTCCCCTTACATAGATCCCTGCCTCTTTCCCACCTCTTAAGAGGGGCATTGCCTGGGTTTCTGGCCTTACCTGTATCCCTACCTCTGCTTCCTTGCTCTGTCCTGGTCCCCCCCCACACACACACACACACTGGCTTCTTCTCTACTTTCGCCGGCTTTCTTGCTGCTTGGGAGGGTTGTGGCTGGGTCCTGGCCTTACGGGGATCCCTGCCTCTGCTTCCTCACTCTGTCCTG
>NW_006930218.1:0-1447 GCF_000298275.1 Orycteropus afer afer
TTCAAGGCTCAGGGGTCCAGGATTATCTTCTGTGTCTGTGTTAATTGGTTTCCCTTTTCTTTGTTGAAGAGGGTCTGTGCAGTCTTTCTGCCTAGTCCACCATCTTGCCAGTGAATCCCTGTGCCCTCTATATTGGAGTAGTCTCTCTATCTAACTGCATTTGAATGAACCCCTCAAAAAATTCACTCTATGAAAACCTTCCTCAAAAAGCAGTAAATTTCTTCCAGGTCCAATTCCCTGCATCGTGCTTTTGCCTCTTACTGCAGCTCAGTCATTTTCCCTCCGAGACTGATGACAGTCATGAGGCTGCTCACTTGAGGTCTTGTCTTCTCTTGTGTGTTTTTCTCTCTCAACAAGTTTTGTCACAAAAAAAAAAAGAAAGAAAGAAAAGAAAAAGCCAAAGAAATACCAGCAATTTTTAATTAAAACTCATTTCTTACAGAATTTGCCTAAGTATAATGAGGGATTTACAGATCCCTCAGCTTTCTAGTTAGTTGCATGTGTGGTGTGACCACCTATGAAAAAAAGAAAAGCTTGAAAGAAAAGCAGTACTAGAACTGCTTGCCAGGGTGTGAGAATTACAGAATCTTAGTGTTGAAAGAGACTTAACATTCCAATTTTCTGTCAAATACAGAAATGCTTTCTAGAAATTCCATACAAGTAGACCTCCAGCTATTGAAAACTATTGGTGGAGAATGTCCTACTTGGAAGCCAGCATACTCCATCTCTAGAAAGTCCCAATGTTAGGAAAATCTTCCCTTCCACTGAGCCAGAAGTTGCCTCTGGGAAGAAATCACTTCTGACTTTGATTCTGCTTTGACTGTCTTTGATAGGGGTAGGCAGAGAGAGGCTAACAGTTTTGGAATCCAGGATTCCTGGGTACAAATTCCTGTTAAATAATTAGCTGCTTGGCTTCCAGGTGGTGTTAAAGGCCCCTTTCTTCTCTAATCCCTCCATGAAGGAGATGTGCAGAGTTGGAGGGAATAGATCCAAGAACAGTAACTGATCAACATTACTACAGTCCCTTAGTACCATTATCAAGTGAGGTATAACTAAGTCCACGTAAGCATAAATGAGCAATGCCCAATTTTCCCTCTTTTTGCTTCATGTGTTTTTCTCACTTCATCTTAAGTTACTGGCATCTTAAGAACTGTAAAACTCAATGTACCAAATGTAAGTGACCAATATGGCACCACTGAGGATGATAAAGATGTAGAGCGGTACATGGGAGGTACAGACAACAAATATGAACCCTTTTACACATACAGTACTGTGTTGTCAGTAAAGGCAAACATGGGTATATGAATGGACAGATGGGTGGACAGGCTAAACGATTAGGTATGTCTATGAAATGGGGAGGGTATGCAAGAACATATATAGGGTTGGCAGACAATGGTCCTATATGATTATGTGAATGATCAGAATTCCCAGGTGTATAGTAGAGCTG
>NW_006930218.1:2867-4635 GCF_000298275.1 Orycteropus afer afer
GGGTGGCTTTGAAGCTTTTAGACAGGATCTGGAGTTCTGGCAAGATGGTGGAATAGGCAGAAAGCCTACACAGACCGTCTTCAACAAAGAAAAGGGGAACCAATTAACACAGATACAGAAGATAATCCTGGACCCTTGAGCTTTGAAGGGAAGGATATAGAAGTGGACTAAACTTCAAGTAGCAGAAGAATTTATATGAAAATTCCAAAAAAGGAGACATATGGAGCTGCAGTCTGGCAGCAATCCTGATGGCACAGACAGCTTGGATATTGCAGAGTGGTGGTAGGACCTAAGAATTAACCTAAACATCAGCCCTGCTAGCCAGGGACTGCACGGAGGACTGCTCTGGTGGCTGGGGAATAAAAGGGGAAACAGTGAAGAGGAAGGTGGGCTGAGCTGTGGACTTTTGCCTGTCCAGAGGGTGCAGCCATTTTGAACGTTTACAAGCAGCTTGACCATTTTGGATATTTAAAGCAACAGCGTTCTTCCAGGTTCCAGGGACTTAAGAACAGGCTCCACTTGCTGGGAACCACAAAGACATCCCGGATGAATGGACTAATAGAAAGGTGTGACATTCCCTTTGTTACTCTTATACCCCACACCCTCTTGGTGAACAGAGGTGTGGCCATCCCTACCTCCCACCTTCTAGGCTGGCAGGAATTCCATCCCAGTCTGTGTGCTCCAAGGGAGACTGGGTGCCCTGCCTTGCCTTGTCGAGATTTTTTTTCTTTTTTTTAGTTTGTTTGTTTTTGTCTGTTTTCAAACTACTACTATTATTATTACTTTTGTCCTTTTTATTATCATTCTTTATTCTTTCCTTCCCAGGTTCTAGTTTTCAGCTTTTTTCTTTTCCCTGTTCCTGCTTCCAATTTATTTTTCTTTCTTGTTGGTAACCCCATTCCTTGTTTTTCTTTTTGAGTTTTTCCCATTTTTTCTTCATTATTCTCCCTCTGCTTTTTTCTCTTACGGCCCTCTCCCCAGGTATTGCAGTGCTTTTTGTTTTGTTTTTGTTTTTTTCCCTTTTTGCTTTTACTTTTTGATGGTTATTCAACTGTTATTTTTGTCTAACTGAGTGGGAGATAGCAAAAGTTCCCATATGACATAACTACAGCCACACATTCTGCAGCTTCACTTACTGAGTGAGAGTCACCACCTCCTTCTCCACCAACGGGCCTACAATAAACAACCACCAAGAACAGCCTGATTCACCCTTAGTTGCTCTTCACAAACAGTTAACAGAGATCTAAATACAACAATGTCACAATATCTTGGAGACAACAGACTATCACAATCCACACAAAGAAGCAAGATAAAATGGTAGAAACAAGGAAGCAGAATACAGACCCAGAACACATCCCTGAGAAAGAAATAGCATTGGAACTCCCTGATAAGGAATTCAAAAGAATTATATTTAGGTATCTTCAAAGGATTGGGAGACAGATCAAAGAAAACACAGACAAATCCCTAGAAGAATTAGGGAAGAAAATATAAGAACAAAATGACAAAATAAATGAAAAATTAGAAATGATTCTCAATCTACAGATAAAAATACAGAAGATTAATACTAAATTGTCAAAAATAGATAACACATTGAAAGGGCAAAGGAGTAGAATTGATACAATGGAAGACAGAGGTAATGAAATTGAAGACAAATACCTGAATACTTCTATGGAAAGGGATCAATCAGAAAAAAGATCAAAACCAAATGAAGAAATCAGACATCATATTGCACTGGACAAATCTGCTGCAAAAGACCTCTTTAAAGTAT
>NW_006930219.1:0-1275 GCF_000298275.1 Orycteropus afer afer
TTGGGCTGGGAGAGAGACTGAGCGTTCTTCCTGAACTTGAGTTGTAGCCTGGTGCTTCCCTTATAAACCCCATAATCTGTGAGTTCTGTGTGGCCACTGCAGTGAATTATCGAACCCAGGAGAGAGGTGATGGGTGCTTTGGGAGGAATGGTTGGTGAAAGGGCTGGAGGGAGGCAGCATGTCTGGCCTGGCAGGAATAGGGCTTGGGTTACTGCTGGTAATCCTGTCTTCCTCTTGTGGGATTAGAGAAGGTCAGAACATGTGGCCTCCTTGCCATTTTTGCACCATTCTTGAAAGAGATGGAAAAACTAATCACCAACCTTATATGGGAAGCAGGGAGACCTTAGATAAGAAAACACTACGAAAAAAGAAGAACAAAGTAGGAAGCTCATACTTCCAAATCTCAAAACCTACTACATAGTCACAGTAGTCAAACAGCCTGTACTAGTACAGTAACAGAAACATAGACCAATGAAACAGAATTAAAAGCACAGAAGTAAACCCATTCACCAATGGCAGCTGATTTTTGATGAAGGGCCAAAACTCAGTGAATGGTGAAGAGATAGTCTTTTTAACAAATTATGCTGGCAAAACTAGATAACCATTTGGGAATATTAAATCAGGACCCATATCTCACACCATATACAAAATGAACTAAAGATGGCTCAAAGACTTAACTGTGAAAACTAAAACTATAAAGACCAACAAAGAAAAGATAGGGACAAGCTTAGGGACCCTAATACATGGCATAAATACATTATCAAACATAACTAAAAATACACAAACAGCAGAAGACAAACTAGATGACTGGGACATCCTAAAAATTAGACATTTATGCACATCAAAAGATTTCACCAAGAGTTAAAAGAGAACCCACAGACTGGGAAATAAAATTTGGCTACAACATATTGGACAAGGGGCTAATCTCTAAAATTTGTAGAAAACTTCAACACTTCAACAACAAAAAGACAAATATGCCAATTAAAAAATAGGCAGAAAACATGAACAGATACTTCACCAAAGAAGACATCAGGTAGCCAACAAACACATGAAGAAATGTTTGTGATCATTAGCCATTAGGGAGAAGCAAATCAAAATGAGATATCATCTCACCCCAGCACTAATAACAATGTTAAAAAAAAAAAAAGTAGAAAACAACAAATGCGGCAAGGATGTAGAGCCTGGAACCCTCATACACTATTTGTGGTATCATAAAATGGTACAACCGCTGTGGAAAAGTGTGGTGAGTCCTTAAAAAGTTGGAAATAGAAATAA
>NW_006930219.1:3630-4694 GCF_000298275.1 Orycteropus afer afer
TTTTTTTTTTAGTTTTTAAGCTTAAAAAGAGACATTAAATAAATAGTCTCTGACCCAAGACAAGAATCCAGGAGCTTTCTGTCACCTAACACATCCATGTCAGAGTCTCTATGGTTTACCCCTACGGACCAGCTATTTCAATCTTTGGAAATAAAATAAAATGCAATATTAATAAGACCTAACAGTAACTGAAGGTTGGGCAATCCTACTTCCGTAGTGATACTGCCTCGGAAACCCAAGGAGGGGTCGCTATGAGTCTGGGCCAACTCGACGGCACATAACAACAACAGTAACTGAGTAATTCTTGTGTGATGGACATAGTATTAAGCACTTTACTTGTATTACCTCATTTAATGTAGTAACCCTGAAATATAAACCAAAACCAAACTAACTGCTATGAGTTGATTTGACTCAGAGATCCTTCCTTGGATTTCTGAGGCAGTATCACTGTAACAGTGCATTGCCCAATCATCCTTCCGAGGAGTGGCTGGTAGTTTTGAACTACCAGCCTTCTGGTTAGCAGTCAAATGCCTTAGGCACTACGCCACCAGAGCTCCTAACCCTGAAATCGTGGTTGTTGTTAGGTGCCGTTGAGTCATCTCTGACTCACAGTGATCCTACAGCAGAACAAAACATCGCCTAGTCCTGCGCCAGCTCCATGATCCTTGCTATATTTGACCCCATTGCGGCTGCCACTGTGTCAATCCATCTCATTGAGGGCCTTCCCACTTTATTTGACCCTCCACTTTACCAAGCATGACATCTTTCTCCAGGGAATGGTCTCTTCTGACAACATGACCAAATATGTGAGACGAAGTCTGGACATTCTCGTCTTCAAGGAGCATTCCAGCTGCACTTCCTGCAGGACAGACCTGTTAGATCTTTTAGAAGTCCACAGTACTCTCAGCAATCTTTGCCCACACCACAGCTCAAAAGCTTCAATTCTTCTTCAGTTTTCCTTATTCATTGTCCAGCTCTCATATGAGGCGATTGAAAATATCATGGCTTGTGTCAGGTGCACCTTAGTCCTCAAGGAGACATCTTTGCTCTTCAGCACTTGAAAG
>NW_006930220.1:0-2017 GCF_000298275.1 Orycteropus afer afer
ATTGTAAATTTTGGTCAATGACATGAGACAAAGTATATGTGAACTGCTGTATGAAAAGTGAATTTACTCTGTAAATCTTCACCCAAATCCTAAATAAATAAATAAATAAATCATAAGAATTTGAGACTTACTGAGCTGATGAAGACTGTTGGAACCCCTGAGACTATGACCCTTCAACACCCTTCAAGCTAGGAATTGAATTCAACTCTAACACCTAAACTTTTAGCCAAACGACAGACAGGCCTGAAAGGTGAACAATAATACTAGGAAGATATGCACTCATTAGAACAATCAGCCATATGAGATCAAAAGGGCAGTCAGCATTTGCCATTGGATAATGCTCAGAAGACAGGAAGGAATAGGGAAGAAAGACAAAGGGAAATGGTAAACACAGGGAGTAAGCAGGAGGAGTGCGGTTACATTGTGAGGATTGTAGTGTATATCACAAAACAGGTATGAATCGTAGAATGGGAAACCAATTTGCTCTGTAAACTTTCATTCAAATCACAATTAAAAAAACAATTAAATTACCAAAAAAAGGGGCCTGAGAGAAGGTGACATTTCAGCAAAGACTTGAAGGAGGGAATTGAAAGAGGGATACCTGGAACAGCCAGTACAAAATCCTAAGGCAGGAACATGCCTGGATTCAGAGGTCAGTTTAAATTGATCTGGTACACGTGTGTTGTTATTGTTACTTGCTGTGGAGTCAGCTCCAAAAGACCCAAAAAAAAAAAAGTACACTAGCCAGTTCAAGACTTTCAAATGAAACTTGTTCCATAAAGGACTCTTATGGACTATTTCTTTCCTGCAGTGCTATATTATAGGACCTCTCGTGGTGCAGTACCAAAGGGATTTGACTGCTAACCAGAAGGTTGGCAGTTCAAACCCACCAGTCACTCCATGGAAGGAAGACTGGGCAATCTACTTGCATAAAGATTTACCACCTCAGAAACCCAAAGAGGGGGGTCACTATGAATTGGAATCGACTTGATAGCAGTGAGTTTGGTTGTGTGTGTGTGTGTGCTAGCTATATTTTCCTTTAGGGACTATGTCAATAGTCAGTATTTATATAAGAGGGACTATAAACTAAATTGTTGTTGTTGTTATGTGCCGTTGAGTCATACCCAACTCATAGTGAACCCTCCCTTGGCTTTCTGAGGCAGTATCAATCACTATGCAAGTAGATTCCCCAACCTTCCGAGGAGTGGATGGTGGGTTTGAACCGCCAGCCTTCTGGTTAGCAGTCAAGTGCCTTAGGCACTAGGCTACCAGAGCTCCTATGAACTAAATAGGATCTTTTTAAAAAATATATTGTATTGGGTTTTTGGTGAGGGTTTATACAGCAGATTGGGTTCCCATTTAGCATTTCGACACAAATCATTCAGTGAAATTGGCTGCATTTTTTACAATCTGCAAAACTTCTCATTAATTCAGTTCTGGTTGTTCCCTTTTCAGTAATCTAGTTTCCCTGCCCACTTAACTTCTTATTTTTGTTTTAGGGTTATTGTTGACCATTTGGTCTCATACAGATGATTTTTTCAAAGGCATGCAGTACTCACAGGTGATATTCTTTATTTTATGAGCCACTGTGCTATTTACCTAAAAGGTAGTGTCTTTCAACAAACTGATGTAATAATCTGTGATACAGGGGAAAAAAAAAAAAAAAACTCACTGCTGTCAAGTCATTTCTGACTCATAGCGACCCCTCCTTAGGTTTCCAAGGTGGTATCTCAACGAAAGTAAACTGTCCAGTCTTCCTTCCAAGGAGTGGCTGGTAGGTTTGAACTGCCAGCCTTCTGGTTAGCAGTCAAATGCCTTAGGCACTACACTATCAGAGCTCCCAATAATCTGTGATACTCCTGGGTATTTAGCTGTGGTGTCACTTACTGTAGATCTATTGAATTTTTCAGATTAGCAGCTACAAAAATCTATATAAATCTTACTTGGTGTGTTAGACTGGGTTCTCTAGAGAAATAAAACCAGTAAAGCTTATATATATATATATATATATGTATAT
>NW_006930220.1:2590-3058 GCF_000298275.1 Orycteropus afer afer
ATGATACGCTAACACATGTACAACCAAAATGCATTAACCTTATTTACATTTCACAGTTCATAACAGAAGCAAACAAAAATATCTGATGCACATATACAATAAAGAAATATAACAATCACAGTCTTCATTTCTGCAGCTGGTAACATGGTCGTAGCTGATATTCAGACCTTCTTCCACCACTCATTCTGTATTTCCCTTACCCTTAGCAAGCACCTCAGCTGGCTGTGGTTCTTTGCCTGGTGGAGTGACCCAAACTTTCATTTCTAAAGGGTCTGGGCTGTTAGAATTGGGCCCAGAATTGGGTTGCTGTAATTTTCCATTGACTTTAATCACAGGGCATGGGAGTACTAAGAGACATCCTAAAGAATCTCCTGTACTCCAGACATATTTTTCTTTACTTCCATTATGTAAAGCCAATGCAATTTCCCCTTGGTAATCAGGATCTATCACACTAGATAATACAGTAAT
>NW_006930220.1:3732-4565 GCF_000298275.1 Orycteropus afer afer
TTATTATTATTCTTTATTCTTCCATTCACAGGTTCTAGTTTTCAGCCTTTTTTCTTTTCACTGTTCCTGGTTGCAATATTTTTTTTCTTTCTCATGGTTAACCCTGTTCCTTGTCTTTCTTTTTGCTTTTTTCCCATTTTTTTCATTATTCTCCTTCTCTGCCTTTTTTCTCTTATTGCCCTCTTCACAGATATTACGGGGGGTTTTTTCCCCCTTTTTTCTCTTTTTTTGGTTACTTTTCCTGTGTGATTACAAACTGTGTTTTTTGTCCATTTGCTTTTACATTTTTGATGGTCATTCAATTGTTATTTTGTCTAACTGAGTGAGAGACAGCAACAGTCCCCATACAACACAACAACACCCCCACCTCCGGCAGCTTCACTTACTGAGTGAGAGCCACCACTTCCTTCTCCACCAATGGGTCAATGATAAACAATCACCAAGAAAAGCCTGATCACCCGCAGCTGCTCTTCACAGTTAACAGAGATCTATATACAACAACATCACAATATCTTGAAGACAAAAGAACATCACAGTCCACACAAAGAAGCAAGATAATGTGGTAGAAACAAGGAAGCACGATACAGACCCAGAAAACATCCCCAAGGAAGAAGGAACATTGGAACTCTCTGATAAGGAATTCAAAAGAATGATATTCATGTAACTTCAAAGTATTGAAAGACAGATCAAGGAAAACACAGACAAAACCCTAGAAGAATTTTGGAAGGAAAAACAACCACAAAATGACAAAATAAATGAAAAATTAGAAATGATTCTAAATCTACAGATAGAAATCCAGAAGATTAATACTAAATTGTCAGAAAAAGATAACA
>NW_006930221.1:0-602 GCF_000298275.1 Orycteropus afer afer
CTCAGGGGGCAGGACAGTATGGAGGGATGGACACTGGGAAGAGGTAACTATGGGGAGGAAGTGGGAGGGGAGCTGTTGCATTGTGGTAAACTGTGATCAATGACTTGAGACAAAGTATATGTGAACTGCTGTATGGAAAGTGAATTTGCTCTGTAAATCTTCACCCAAATCAAAATTTAAAAAATGAAAATAAATTATCAAACACAGCAGAGAAGTGGAGAGGGCTGTGGGAGGGAGGGTCAGTGTCAGAATTAGAAAAAAAGTTGGAGAATAGAGGCATGTCTGACCTCCCCCTCATAAGAATCACCCTTGGGTTGTTGATCTTGATTCTCCTTCCCCCTTGTAAAGTTAGAAGATGGCAGATGCCACCCCCATGCCATTTTTTTTATTGTGATTTGGGTGAAAATTTACAGAGCAAATACACTTTCCATACAGCTGTTCACATACACTTTGTCTCATGACACTGACCACAGTTTACCACAATGCAATAGCTCCCCTTCCACTTCCTCCCGATATCTACCTCTTCCCTGCGTCCATCCCTCCAGGTACTCCTGCCCCCTGAGCTGTCTCCCAGGGCATAAGCAGCCCTTCTTTCTCCCATG
>NW_006930221.1:2162-2631 GCF_000298275.1 Orycteropus afer afer
GTTGACTTTCCCAATGCTGCTACACGTCGTCTAATGTCCTGACTGCTACAGCTCCACTATACACCTGGGAATTCAGATCATACACATAAACTTATAGGACGATTGTCTGCCAACCCTATACATGTTCTTGGGTACACTCCCAATTTATAGACATATCTAATAGTTCAGCCTGTCCACCCATCTATCCACCCATATATCCATATTTGCCTTCACTGACAACACCATACTATATGTGCAAAAGGGTTCATCTTTGTTGTCTGTACTTCCCATTTACCTCTCTATGTCTTTCTCTTCCTCAAGGCCACTATATTGATCACTCACATTTGGTACATTACCCTTCTTTTCACCCAAATCAATTCTTATCTCTGTCTAAGAGTGTTCCCTCCCCTCCCCTCCCACCCCTGGTAACCAACAAAGAAAATGTCCTTCCATAGATAAACGTTTCCTTGACTTTTACAATAATGGACTA
>NW_006930221.1:4270-4878 GCF_000298275.1 Orycteropus afer afer
AGTTTGACTTCTTCCTTACCAATTTAGATGCCTTTGATTCCCCTTTCTTGCCTTATGGCTCTGGCTAGGACTTCCAGTACAATGTTGAATAGAAGTGGGATAGCGGGCATCCTTGTCTGGTTCCTGTTCTCAAGAGGAATGGTTTCAGTCTCTCTCCATTGAGAATAATGTTGGTTTTTGGTTTTGCATAGATGCCCTTTATTATGTTGAGGAATGTCCTTCTATTCCTATTTTGCTGAGAGTTTTGATCAAGAATGGGTGTTGGATTTTATTAAATACCTTTTCTTCATCAATTGATATGATCATGTGGTTCTTCTCCTTTGTTGTATTTATATGGTGGATGACGATGATTGTTTTTCTAATGTTTAACCATCCTTGCATACCTTATATGAACTCCACTTGGTCATAATGAATGATTTTCTTGATATGTTATTGGCTAGGATTTTGTTGAAGATTTTTGCATCTATATTCATGAGGGATCTTGGTCTGCAGTTTTCCTTCTGAGTGGTGTCTTTGGTTTTGGTATCAAAGTTATGCTTGCTTCATAAAATGAGTTAGGGAGGATTCCATCCTTTTCTATGTTTTGGAATAGTTTGAGTAGGATTGGT
>NW_006930222.1:0-878 GCF_000298275.1 Orycteropus afer afer
CATCAACTGAGGAATGGATAACCAAATTATGGTACATACACACAATGGAATACTATGCAATGCTAAAGAATAATGTAGAATCTGCAAAACACCGCTTAACGTGGATGAACTTGTAGGACATTATGCTGAGTGAAATAAGTCAATCACAAAAGGAAAAATATTGTATTAGTCTGCTATTGTAAAAGTTAAGGAAAGGTTTATCTATAGAAGGAAATTTTCTTTGTTGGTAACCGGAGCGGGAATAGGAGGGGAGAGAATGCTGTTACATAGATAGAGATAAGTGTTAATGTGGGTGAAGAGAAGGGCAATGTACCAAATGTGAGTAACCAGTATGGCAGCATTGAGGATTAGAAAGACATAGAGAGGTACACGGGAGGTACAGACAACAAATATAAACCCTTTTGCACATAAAGTACTGCATTGTCAGTGAACCAAACATGGGTATATGGATGGATAGATGGGTAGACACACTAAACGATTAGGTATGTATATAAAATGGGGAGTGTATCCAAGAACATATATAGAGTTGGCAGACAATGGTGCTATAAGTTTATGTGAATGATCAGAATTCCCAGGTGTATAGTAGAGCTGACAAGGGGCAAGGTTCTTGTCACAGCTTGGTCACAGCCAGCTACCCAGAGGGACCGAGTAGTTGAACCTGTGGACTTGGGACCATAGTCACAGGGAGATCAAGTTCAATTGGCATAACATACTATACAAAACTTTGTTCCATATCCTACTTTGGCGAGTAGCGGCTGGGATCTTAAAAGCTAGCAAGCTGCCATCTAGATGCAACAATGGTCTCTCCTCATCCAGAGCAAAGAAGAATGAAGAAAACCAAAAGTCATGGAAACAATTAGTCCTAGCGACTGATACAC
>NW_006930222.1:1291-2392 GCF_000298275.1 Orycteropus afer afer
CCACTTGGAAGGGGATCTAAGTAGGAGATCCTTGATAGAGAGGGAGAATAATGTGGAACAAAACTCAAAATCATTTGGAGAAAAAAAAAAGGTGGGGACCAGGTTTGCTGATCCAATAGAGCCTAGTGGAACCACTGAGACTATGGCCCCTAGCAGCCCTTCCGGTCTGGAATTGAACCCACACCTGTGGTTTCCAGCCAAACAGAACACAAGCATATGAGTTGAACATTTACCTGAGGTAGATACACTCCTTGGAGAGAACAATTATTGAGAAAGAAGGGCTGCCTATGCACAGGGAGACAACTCAGGGGGCAGGAGTCCATGGAGGGATGGACACTGGGAAGAGGTAACTATGGTGAGGAAGTGGGAGGGGAGCTGTTGCATTGTGTTAAACTGTGGTCAATGACATGAGACAAAGTATACATGAACTTCTGTATGGAAAGTTAATTTCCTCTATAAATCTTCACTCAAATCACAATAAAAAAAAGAAGAAAAGAAAGCTAAACAATGAAAAAAAAAAGGAGAAGAAAGAGCCAAAATCTACACTTTAAACCAACATCTCCAACAATTAGAAAAAGAACATCAAGAAAAGGCTACAGTAACCAGAAAACAGGAAATAATAAAGATTAAAGCAGAAGTCAATGAAACAAAAAAATAGAATGACAATAGAGATAATGAACACTAGAAGTTGGTTTTTTTTTAAAAGATTAATAAAACGGACAAACCACTGGCAAATTTAACAAAGGAAAATAGGGATAAAATACAAATAACATGAATAAGAAACAAAATGGGTGACATCACAACAGAACCAACTGAAATAAAAAGGATAATATCAGCATATTATGAAGAACTCTACTTCAAGCAATTTGAAAATCTGGAAAAAATGGACAGATTTCTAGAAACACACCACTTATCTAAACTAACACAGACTGATGGGGAAAAGTTGAACAGATCCATGACAAAAGAAGAAATGGAACAGGTCATAAAAAAAAGTGCCAACAACAAAAAAGTCCAGGCCCATACAGTTTCACCAGAGAATTCTACCAGACATTCAGAGAAGAACTGACACAAATCCTACTCAAACTATTCCAAAACATACAA
>NW_006930222.1:2492-3160 GCF_000298275.1 Orycteropus afer afer
GAATCCTCCCTAATTCATTTTATGAAGCAAGCATAACCTTGATACCAAAACCAGGAAAAGACATCACTCAAAAGGAAAACTACAGACCAATATCCTTCTTGAAGATAGATGCAAAAATCTTCAACAAAATCCTGGCCAAAAGACTCCAACAATATATCAAGAAAATCATTCATTATGACAGTGGGGTTCATATCAGTTATGCAAGGATGGTTCAACATTAGTAAAACAATCAATGTCATCCACCACATAAATAAAACAAAGGAAAAGAACCACGTGATAACATCAATTGATGCAGAAAAGCATTTGGTAAAATCCCACACCCATTCCTGATCAACACTCTCAGCAAAATAGATATAGAAGGGAAATTCCTCAACATAATAAAGGGCATCTATGCAAAACCAACAGCCAAAGTTATTCTCAATTGAGAGACACTAAAATCATTCTTCTTGTGAACAAGAACCAGACAAGGATGCCATCTGTCAGCACTTCTATTCAACATTGTACTGAAAGTCCTAGCCAGGGCAATAAGGCAAGAAAGGGAAATCAAAGGGTTCCAAATTTGTAAGGAAGAAGTCGAACTATCCCTATTTGCTGATGATATGATCCTATCCCTAGAAAACCCAAGACTCAGTCAAAAATCTACTGGAACTAATTGAGAGATTTAGCAT
>NW_006930222.1:3414-4716 GCF_000298275.1 Orycteropus afer afer
AGCAGTCAATTGCCTCAGGCACTACGCTACCAAAGCTCCATAAAAGATCTAAATAAGTGGAAGAACCTACTATGATCATGAATAGAAAGATTGAACATTGAGAATTGAGAATGTCAATTCTATCCAAAGCAATCTAAACATTCAATGCAATCCTAATCTATATCATCAAATTCTTATAGATAAGGAAAAGCCAATCACTAATTTTATATGGAAAGGAAAAAGACCCCAGACAAGCAAAACACTATTGAAGAAGAAGTACAAAGTAGGAGGTCTCATGCTGTCAGATCTCAAAACCTATTATACAGCCACAGTAGTCAAAACTGCCTGGTATTGGTATAATGACAGACACATAGACTAATGGAATAGAATTTAGAATCCAGAAGTAGATCCATCAACCTATGGTCAGCTGATCTTTGACAAAGGGGTGAAATCCATTCAATGGGGAAGAGAATATTTGTTTATTAAATGGTGCTGGCAAAACTGAATATCTATTTGCAGAAAAATGAAACAAGATCTGTACTTCACACCATATACAAAAACTAACTCCAGATGGGTCAAACACTTAAATGTGAAACTTAAAACTATAAAGTTCCTCAAGGAAAAACTAGGGGCAAATTTAGGGACCCAAGGAGGGGTCACTATGAGTCATATCTGACTCGATGGAAGCTAGTTTGGTTTGGTTTTTTTGAATAAATGGCGTAAATAGACTATCAAGCAGAATCCAAAATGCAAAAACAGCAGAAGAGAAACTAGATGAATGGGACCTTCTAAAAATTAAAATGTTATGTGCTTCTGCGGTCTAGTAAATTACTTAGTGTGGCTTTTCTACCCATGTCTTTGTAAACTCCATGGTGGAATTTGCCATGAGCAACTGAGAAGCTCCTGATTGCTAAAGTTATCCACCTGGGGTATTTCTGTTGAGTAGCAGCACAAAGCAATGTTCTAGGAAGTTTGTTCTCTCTCAGGTGCTTAGAATTCTGATGTTATGATTGGTTAGTTTTGCCACTCTTCCAGGCTCAAAGGAGGCCTCCTAGAGACAGTTTCTCTGACTGCTGGCTGAGCAAGACATGAATAGACACTTTATCAAAGAGTATATTCAAGCAGCCAACAAACATATGAAGAAATACTCATGATCATTAGCCATTAGAGAGATGCAAATCTAAACAAAAATGAGGTACTGTGGTAGATCAGTTTGTGTGTCAACTTGGCTGGGCCTGGTTGAACGGCTGGGCAGCTGGATGTAGTATTCCCCATGATGAGACTGGTAATCAACTCCATGGTGGAATCTACTGTGAGCAGCTG
>NW_006930223.1:0-953 GCF_000298275.1 Orycteropus afer afer
TTTTCTGCATCAATTGATATGATCACGTGGTTCTTCTCCTTTGTTTTATTTATGTAGTGGATGACATTGATTGTTTTTCTAATGTTGAACCATCCCTGCATACCTGGTATGAACCCCACTTGGTCATTATGAATGATTTTCTTGATATGTTGTTGCAGTCTATTGGCTAGGATTTTGCTGAAGATTTTTGCATCTATATTCATGAGGGATATTGGTCTGTAGCTTTCCTTTTGAGTGATGTCTTTTCCTGGTTTTGGTATTAAGGTTATGCTTGCAGAGCTTAATCTTATGGTTGAGCTTTGTAGGTAATATTTCATATTTCCTGAGTTACTCTCAGGATTCTCTCTTTGCCTTTGCTTTTGGAAAGTTTGAATATTCTATCTCTTGTTGTTTTTGTGGGGGGTCTACTCTGTATGGGGGAGCTCTGGTAACATAGTGCCACTCCAAGCCACTCCTCAGAAGGAAGGTTGGGCAATCTACTTCTGTAGTGATACCACCTTGGAAACCCAGGGAGAGGTCGCTATAAGTCAGGTCCAACTCGATGGCACATAACAACAACTCTGTATGGAGTTCTTTGATCTTCTTTTTTGGTTATCTTTTCATCTTTCATGATATTAAATCAGTTTTCTCTTATCAAGTCTTTGGCAATCTTCTCTGTGGATTTCTTTCTTTCTTTTCTTTTATGCCTTCTCCTGTTTTGGAATTCCAATTACACATAGATTATTTGTTCTGATATTATCTAACATGATTCTTAAACTGTCTTCATTTTTCTTCGGTCTTTTTTTCTGATTTTTCCTCATAGAAACTGGTGTCAAGTGATTTGTCTTCTAGTTTGCTAATTCATTCTTCAGTCAATTCAATCTACTCTTTTGTCCCTCTAATGAATTATCTATCTCTGTAATTTTAGTGTTAATCTTCTGGATTTCTCATTGCTGTTTTTATAGGATTTCTAA
>NW_006930223.1:1948-4575 GCF_000298275.1 Orycteropus afer afer
AACTGGTGGGAATATAGGTGTTGTTGTTGTTGTTATTTGCCATCGAGTCGGCCCCGACTCATAGCGACCCCTCCTTGGGTTTCCGAGGCAGTATCACTATGGAGGTGTAGGTCTCTGTCTGATGGTCATGAAGAGGAACTGTGGGTAGGAAGAGCAAGTGATGTCCACCATCTCTCATTGATCCAGTGGGGCAGGAGTGGGTGGGGGCACTCACCTGTTGGGCAAAGTAGTAGGTGGTAAGTGTAGGAGGTATGGCTGACAAGTGGGGAATTAATGTGCACCTTGATTCCTTCTTGATCTGTCCATGCTTTGTCTCTCTCAGTGTGGATTCTGTGAAGTTGGTTTCTCCTCACCTGTGTATGAAGTGTTCTGTGAGGAAAAGAGAACTGAAGGAAAAAGAACACTCTTTTCTGAGGGAAAAAGAACACTCAAAGGTATCTGACTTCTAGTTTATTATCTTTAATTTTTCATTATAGCATTAGGAAGGATATTTTTGGCTTTGATAACCAGGGCAAGATTCCTAGAGGAGGTGGCATTTGCACTGGGCTTTGGTAGATGGTGGGATGTTGATGAGCAGAAAGGGTGAGTTGAAGGAATAA
The DNA here is from genome assembly GCF_000298275.1 of Orycteropus afer afer. Classification (NCBI taxonomy): domain Eukaryota; kingdom Metazoa; phylum Chordata; class Mammalia; order Tubulidentata; family Orycteropodidae; genus Orycteropus; species Orycteropus afer. The sequence goes on from NW_006930223.1 coordinate 2,548, forward strand.
CCTGAGTTTTGGAACACAGACAGGCACACACAAGGTACATTTGGCTGGGACATAGAACAGTAAGTGCTCTGAGGGGAAAGGTGATGGGGCTAAGTGGTGAGGCCTGGAGAGTGAATCTAAGGAGAGGGCACTTTTACTTGGTCAATGTATTCATTTCATGTGTCTGCCATAACAAATTACCTTAAAAAGGGTAGCTTTAAACAACAGAAATCTATTGTCTTACCATTCTGGAGGCTAGAAGTCTGAATTCAGGATGTTGGCAGGCTTATGCTCCCTCTGAAAGCTCCAGGAGTAGATCCTTTCTTGTCTTTCTCAGCTTCTGGCAGCTCCAGGCATTCCTTGGCTTGCAGCTGCAGCATAATTTTCTGGTCATGTGGGTGTCTTCCCTCTGTCTGTCTCTTTGTGTGTCTTCTCACCACTTAGATGGGATTAGGACTCATTCTACCTTGTACTTCATATTAACTTAACTGATAACATCTTCAAGGACCTTGTTTCCAAACAAGGTCATGTTCACAGATAGAGGGGTTAGGACTTCAATATATCTTTTGGGGGATCAGGCACAATCCAATGTATAAGAGTCAGCAAGAATTTTTAGCAGGAGAATGAGCAAAAGACAGTTTTTTAAAAAATTATTGGCAGCTGTGTGTAGACGGACAGGGCTGGGCAGCTGTTGGGATCAGAATCAACCTAGCAGCAATGGTTTTTTAGTAAGTAGAGGTAGTGGGTATGACTCTTAGGCAACAGTATGGGGGTGATTTCTTTATAGCTCACAGCTATCATTTGGAATGTTATTGAGAAATTCCATTTTGGTCATAGTTGCCCCCTAACACACATACACCAGATAGGGACATACCAGAGTGCCTACTGTTAGAATGGTGTTGGCATTGGTGGCATGGTATAGCAGTGGATTATGTGGTAGATTAAATGGGGAAAGGGCTCCTGGCCCATCATGGTCCTATGGCTGACATCCTTGTCATGCAGCCTACAGTGCTCCAGGAAACCAGTTTCTATACCATGAAGACTACCCCTCCAGGGAGGTAAAGTGAGGATTTGATTGTCCCCACTTTCCAGATGAGGAAACTGAATCACAGAAGGTTAAGGAACTTGCTGAAGGTATCACAGATAGTGAGGCAGGAGCCAGGCTTGGAACTAGCCCACACCACCAGCATTAATGGCACTCAGGAAGGAGGAGTAAGCAGGAACAGATGACAGATGTGATACAGAGGCTGAGGGGAAAAGATACTAAAAGTATCTGGCTTCTTCTAGTTTTATTATCTTTAATTTTTCATTATAAAATTAATATAAGCTTATCATTGAAAAGATGTCAAGTTCAGAAAGGAAAGTTAAACAGAAAAAAATACCATCCATGATTCTCTCACCCAGAAGCAAAAGCTATTATACTCTGACATAACTGTTCACAATCTTTTTTTCTCAGCACTGTTTTATGTGGCCAAGGGCACAATATATGGCATTTATATCCTAATTCTTTAAGCTTACAGGTACATCAAGCTTTACCCTATTTCATTAAAAGGGCTTTGCAGTATAACTATTCCATTGCAGGGATCTTTAATCAACACAAATTCAGGTTGTTCCCAATAGTTGGCTATTATTTATAAATCATGCTGTGATACACAGATGCTTAAGTCTTTGCCTCCATTTTAGATGATTTCTTTGGGATAAAATCAGTTGCTGTTGAGTTGACTCTGACTCATGGCAACTCTGTGTGTGCTAGAGTAGAACTGTGCTCTAGAGGATTTTCAGTGGCTGATTTTTCAGAAATAGATCACCAGGACTTTCTTCTGATGTACCTCTGGGTTGGATTCAAACCTCCAACCTTTCAGATAGCAGTCAAGAATGTTAATTTGCACCACGTAGGGACTCTTTCTTTTGGGATAACATCCTGGAAATGAAATAAGTGAGCATAAGCATATTTAAGGCTACTGATGTCACCCTTCTTTCTGAAAGGGTTTGTGTTGGATGGGGTTCTCTAGAGAAACACAAAAACCAGCAAAGTATATATATATATAT
>NW_006930224.1:0-498 GCF_000298275.1 Orycteropus afer afer
GAGTGACCAATATGGCACCACTGAAGATGAGAAAGACATAGAGAGGTACATGGGAGGTATAGACAACAAATATGAACCCTTTTTCACATATAGTACTGTGTTGTTAGTGAAGGCAAACATTGGTATATGGATGAATAGATGGGTGAACAGGCTAAATGATTAGATATGTCTATGAAATAAGGAGTGTATCCAAGAACATATATAGGGTTCACCAACAATGGTCCTATCAGTTTATGTGAATGATCAGAATTTCCAGGTGTATAGTAAAGCTGACAAGGGGCAAGGTTGTGGTCACTGCTTGGTCACAGCCAGCTTCCCAGAGGGACCGAGTTGTTGAACCTGTGGGCTTGGGACTATAGTCTCAAGGGGCATCAAGCTCAATTGGCATAACATACTATACAAAACATTGTTCCACCTCCTACTTTGTCAAGTAGTGACTGGGATATTAAAAGCTAGCAAGCTGCCATCTAGATGCAATGATGGGTCTCTCCTCGTCCA
>NW_006930224.1:815-3466 GCF_000298275.1 Orycteropus afer afer
ACTGGGAAGAGGTAACTATGGGGAGGAAGTGGGAGGGGAGCTGTTGCATTGTGGTAAACTGTGGTCAATGACATGAGACAAAGTATATGTGAACTGCTTTATGGAAAGTGAATTTGCTCTGTAAGTCTTCACCCAAATCACAATTTAAAAAAAGTGAAAAAAATAATAATCCATTCTTTTTCATTGCTGAGAGGTAGTCCATGGTATGGATGTACCATATTTTAATCATTCATATGCTGAAGGACATCTGAGTTTCTGGTCTTGAACTATTATCAATAAAACTGCTGGAAACACTTGTGTGTACTTTTTTGTGTAAATAAAAGGCATCATTTGTCTGGAATAAATGCCCAGGAGTGCAATTGTGGGTCACATGATAGTTGCATGTTTAGTCAGCCAAATTGATTTCCAAAATGGCTGTACCATTTTACATTTTAAACAAACAACGTGTGAGTGATCGAGTTTCTCCACACCCTCATCAGCAGTTAGTGGTGTCACGATTTTTATTCTGGTCAATCTCATCAATATGTTGTGGTATCTCATTGTGGTTTTCATTTCCATTTCATGAATGGCTAATGACTGTCGAACGTCTTTTCCTGTGCTTATTTGCTTTCTGTGTATATTCTTCACTACCATTTCTCTTCATGTCTTTGCCCATTTTCTAATTGGGCTATTTGTTTTTGTATTTTCTTTTCTCTTTTGAATCTTGAGTGTTATTTATATATTCTAGATATTAGTTAGCTCTTTGTTGACTATGTGATTTGCAAACATTTTCTCTCAATCTGAAGCTTATCTTTTCATCCTCTTAACAGAATCTTTCATAGCAAGAGTCTTAATTTTTTAAATGGGTTGTTGTTGTTACGTGCCATTGAGTCGGACCCGACTCATAGCGACCCCTCCTTGGGTTTCCGAGGCAGTATCACTACGGAAGTAGATTGCCCCATTTTCTTTCCAAGGAGTGGCTGGTGGGTTTGAACTGCCAGCCTTCTGGTTAACAGTCAAGTGCCTTAGCCACTATGCTTTTAAATGGGTAAACACTTTTAAAAGTATTATTGTGAAAAGTAGTAGCAGTGCCCTGAGGCTCAGAGTGTAGAATCTGTGGAGCAACTTACTTGGGGAAGCCCCTTGTGCAGTGGTGGCAGCCCTCCCTCTCTTGAGAACAATTTTTAATTTTGATGAATTCCAATTTGGCTGCTAACCAGAAGCCTGGCAGTTCAAACCCACCAGCCACTGCTCTGAAGGAAGATTGGGCAATCTACTTCCATAGTAATACCACCTCGGAAACTCAAGGAGGGGTTGCTATGAGTCAGATCCAACTCGATGGCAGTGAGGTTTTTTTTGGTTGTTGTTTTTGTTTTTGAAGTCTAAATTATCAATTTCTACCTTTATGGGTCATGCATCTGATATCAAGTCTAACAGTTTATAGTTATATACTTAATTCCACGATCCATTTTGAGATGGTTTAATATAAGGTATGAATTTAGGTCAAGTTTTTTTTTTCTCTTTTTAAGCCTATGAATTTCTAATTGCTCTAGCACTTTGTTGAAAGGCTGTCTTACCTCTATTAAGTTGCTTTTGTTCCTCTGTCAACAGTCAGTTGGACATATTTGTGTGGGTCTATATCTCTGTTCTATATTGTGTTCCATTGGCCTGTGTGTCTCTGCCACTGCCAATGCCACAGGCTTGCTTACTGTAGCTATTTTATAAGTCTTTAAATCAGATAGGATGATTCTTTCCACATTCTTCTTCTTTTTTAAAATTGTTTTAACTATTCTAGTTTTCCTTTGCCTTTCTGTATAAATTTTAAAATAATTTTGCCTGTTGTTGTTGTTGCTATGTGCCGTCGAGTCAGTCCTGACAGCGACCCCTCCTTGGGTTTCCGAGGCAGTATCACTATGAAAGTAGGATTGCCCAACCTTCCTTCCGAGAAGCGGCTGGTGGGTTTGAACCGCCAGCCTTCTGGTTAGCAGTCAAATGCCTTAGCCATTATGCTACCAGAGCTCCCTATGTCTATAAAAAAATGTTGGGATTTTGATAGGAATTATGTTAGATCTGTATATCAATTTGGGTATAACTGAAATCTTCACTATGCTGCATCTACAATCCATGAGAGTATGTCTCTCCAGTTATTGAGATCTTTGATTTATTAATCAGTCTTGTGTAATTTTAAGCATACAAGCCCTGTACATGTTTTGCACTAAGTACAGTTGTTATTAGCTGCTGTTTAGTTGGCCTCCAACTCATGGTGGCAATGGAAATAACAATGGGAAGAAACACTGCCTGGTCCTGTGCCATCCTCTTGATTGGTTGCAGATCAGACGGCTGTGACCCATAGGGTTTTCATTGACTCGTTTATGGAAGATCATCAGGCCTTTCTTCTTAGTCCATCTTAGTCTGGAAACATCACTAAAACCTGCTCACCATTGTAGCAGCACATGGACTCCATTGATAGATGGGGGGTGGCTGAATGTGATGTTCACTAGATGGGAAGCAAACCTATGTCTCCCTCATAGAAGGCAAGAATTCTACCAGTGAAACCTAAGTTCAGTAGACCCTTGTCTACTTGTCTACATGGAGTCTATTCTTGTGAAATCAACAACTTGCTAACATGTATTTGTAAGCCCAAATTCAGTACTCACAGTGCTTTTGTGTTA
>NW_006930224.1:3881-4490 GCF_000298275.1 Orycteropus afer afer
TAGACAAACAGCAGAATATAAACTAGGTGATTGGGACCTTCTAAAAATTAAATTTTTATGTGCACCAAAAGGCTTCTCCAAAAGAGTAAAAAGAGATCTTACAGAATGGGAAAAAAATATTTGGCAATGACATATCAGACAAAGGAATTTCTCTAAAATTTATAGAATACTCCAACATCTTAACATCAAAAAGACAAACAATTCAATTAAAAATGGGTGGAAGATATGAACAGACACTTTACCAAAGAAGAAGATATTCAGGCAGTCAACAAACACAAGAAGAAGTAATCGTGATCATTAGCCATTTGAAGGATACAAATCAAAACACCATGAGATACCATCTCACCCTAGCATTAATAGCAAAGTTCAACAAGATAGAAAATAACAAATGCTGGTGAGGATTTGGAGAGATTGGGACTCTCATACACTGCTGGTGGGACTGTAAAATGATACAACCACTGTGAAAACCGGTATGGCTATTCCTTGTTGTTGTTGTTGTTAAGTGCCGTCGAGTCATTTCCGATTCATAGCTACCCCATGCACAGCAGAACGAAACACTGCCTGATCCCGCGCCAGCCCCACAATCCCTGCTATATTGAGCCCATCATC
>NW_006930225.1:0-583 GCF_000298275.1 Orycteropus afer afer
CTCTGGATGAGGACAGAACCATCGTTGCATCTAGATGGCTGCTTGCAAACTTTTGAGATCCCAGTCACCACTCATCAAAGTAGGAGGTGGAACAATGTTTTGTATAGTATGTTATGCCAATTGAGCTTGATGTCCCCCGCGACTATGGTCCCGAGCCCACAGGTACAACTACTTGCTCCCTCTGCATAGCTGGCTGTGACCAAGAAGTGACTACAACCTTGTCCCTTGTCAGCTCTACTATACACCTGGGGATTCTTACAGATCATACAAATACACTTGTAGATCCATTGTCTGCCAACCCTATACATGGTCTTGGGTACACTCCTCACTGCATTGACATACCTAATAGTTCAGCCTGCCCACCCAACCATCTACCTGTATACCCATGTTTGCCTTCACTGACAATGCAGTACTGTATGTGCAAAAGGGTTCATTCTTGTTGTCTACACTTCCCATGTACCTCTCTATGTCTTCCTGTTCCTCAATGCCACCATGTTAATCACTCACATTTATTACATTGTCCTTCTCTTCACCCAAATCAATACTTATCTCTACCTATCTAATAGTGTTCCCTACCCCCCCC
>NW_006930225.1:2613-3213 GCF_000298275.1 Orycteropus afer afer
GTACCAAAATCAAACAGTTTTGACTAATGTGGCTGTATAGTAGGTTTTGAGATCCAGCAGTGTGAGACCTCCTACTTTGTTCTTCTTCTTCAATAATGCTTTGCTAATCCGAGATCTCTTTCCTTTCCATATAAAGTTAGTGATTGGTTTTTCCAAATCCTTAAAGTATGTTGATGTGATCGGGATTGGGACTGCATTGAATGTATAGATTGCTTTGGGTAGAATTGACATTTTCACAATGTTCAGTCTTCCTATCCATGAGCATGCTATGTTCTTCCATTTATGTAGATCTCTTATGGTTTCTTGAAGTCATTTTTTATAGTTTTCTTTGTACAGGTCTTTTGTGTCCCTGGTGAGATTAGTCCCAGGTATTTATTTTATTTTATTTTATTTTGGTAGCTATTGAGAACGGTATTCATTTCCTTATTTCTTTTTCAGCAGTCTCTTTGCTGGTGTAGAGGAATCCAACTGATGTTTGCATGTTGATCTTGTGTCCTACCATGATGCTGAATCTCTCAATTAGTTCCAGTAGATTTTTGACTGAGTCTCTTGGGTTTTCTAGGATCATATCATCAGCAAATAGGGATAGTTTGACTTCTT
>NW_006930225.1:4278-5243 GCF_000298275.1 Orycteropus afer afer
CTTGCTCTTCTTTTTCTAATTGTTGGAGATGTTGATTTAAAGTGTTGGTTTTGGCTCTTTCTTCTTTTTGATGTGTGCATTTATTGCTATAAATTGGCCTTTGATCACTGCTTTTGCTGTGTCCCAAAGATTTTGGTATGTTGTGTTTTCATTCTCATTTGATTCAAGTAATTTTTTTATTTTATTTTTTATTTCTTCTCTTATTCAGTCCTTCGTAAGGAGGGTGTTGTTCAGTTTCCATGTGTTTACACTTTTTCTGTTGATCTTCCTATTGTTGATTTCTAATTTGATAGCATTGTGATCTGAGGAAACACACAAGGATACCCTCCATTACCACTTCTGTTCAACATTGTACTGGAAGTCCTAGCCAGGGCCATAAGGCAAGAAAGGAAAATCAAAGCTATCCAAATTGGTAAGGAAAAAGTCAAATTATCCCTGTTTGCTGATGCTATGATCCTATACCTAGAAAACTCAAGAGACTCAGTCAAAAATCTACTGGAACTAATTGAGGGATTTAGCATTGTGGCAGGATACAAGATCAACATGCAAAAATCAGTTGGATTCCTTTACACCAGCAAAAAAAATTGCTCAAAAGGAAATAAGGAAATCAATACCATTTACAGTAGCTACCAAAATAAATAAATAAATAAAATACCTGGGAATAAATCTTACCAGGGACACAAAAGACCTGTACAAAGAAAACTATAAAAACTACTTCCAGAAACCATAAGAGATCTACATAAGGGAAAGAACATAGCATGCTCATGGATAGGTAGATTGAACATCATGAAAATGTCAATTCTATCCAAAGCAATCTATACATTCAATGCAATCCCAATCCCGATTGCATCAACATTCTTTAGGGATATGGAAAAACCAATCACTAACTTTATATGGATAGGAAAGAGATCTCGGATAAGCAAAGCACTATTGAAGAAGAAGAACAAAGTAGGAGGTCTCACACT
>NW_006930226.1:0-1801 GCF_000298275.1 Orycteropus afer afer
TTGCCAATTGATGTCTCTGGTTCCCTGTTTACAATCTTGTAGGCTTATTTACTTTGGATACTTCGATAGCTGGGTTGGTTTCTAAGTTATATCATCATGTGTTTCATGGTCAGTTGTTGTTGGCTGTTATTGCTTCTCTGTCCAAAGGGCACCCTTTTGCATCTCTTTAAGGTCAGTCTGGTTTTAACAAATTCCTTTAATTTCTGCTTATCTGGAAATGTTCTAATTTCACCATTGTATTTGAGGGACAGTTTTGCTGGGTACATAATTCTTGGTTGGAAATTTTTCTCTTTCAGGGTTTTATACATACCATCCCATTATCTTCTCACCTGCATGGTTTCTGCAGAGACATCTGAGGTTAGTTTTATTGGTTGCTCCTTGTAGGTAACTTTTTGTTTTTCCTGTGCTACTTTCATGATTCTTTCTTTGTCTTTGATTTTGGTGAGTTTGATGATGCTATGTTTTGGTGGTTTTCTTTTGGAATCTATCCTGTTTGGGGTTCATTGGACTTCCTGAATGGATATATTCTCATCTTTCATCATACCAGGAAAATTCTTTTCCAACAAATTTTTGACAATTTTTCTGTGGTTTTATTTGTCTCTTCCTGTTCTGGAATTCTGAATACACATAGGTTATTCCTTTTGATGGTAACCCACATGAACCATAGGCATTCTTCATTTTGTTTTGATCTTTTTCTGATTGATCCCTTTCCAAAGAAGTGTTCAGTTGTCTGCCTTCAATCTCACCAATTCTCTCTTCCATTGATTCAATTGTGGTCCTTTGCCCATTCAATGTCTTATCTGTTTCTGAAAATTGAGCATTAATCTTCTGGATTTCTATCTATAGATTTTGTATCATTTATAATTTTTCATTTATTTTGTCATTTTGTTCTTATATTGTTTTTCAAAATTGTTCTAGGGTTTTCTCTGTGTTTTCCTTGATCAGTCTCTCAATTCGTTGAAGATACCTAAATATAATTCTTTTGAAGTCCTTATCAGGGAGTTCCAATGCTGTTTCTTTCTTATGTTTTAGGTCTGTATCCTGGTCCCTTGTTTCTCCTGCTTTATCTTGCTTCTTTGTGTGGACTGTGATGCTCTTTTTCTCCGAGGCATTGTGACCTTTTTGTGTTTATATTTAATTGGTGATTGTATGTTGGAGTGACTTGCCCATGATTTTTGTTTTCTTTGTATGTTATCTACGCAAACAGGGTACTGTGCTATGCTCCTCTATTCACTAGTTGACAGCACTTATACACTCATCACCTGTCTCCTTTCCTGTTGTGAGCCTCTCATATGTCCCTGCTGAGCTTGGCAAACAGAGCCTATTCCTAGATCCCTGGAATCTGAATGAGAATGCTATCCCTTTAAAATCCAAAATGGTTACCACTTGTAAAGATTCAAAATGGCTACACCCTCAGTCACTTTAAATGTCCAAAATGGCCACTGTTTGTAAACATTCAAAGTGGCTGCACCCTCGTTCACTTTAAATACCCAAAATGGCTCCATGTGTAAACAATCAAAATGGCTGTGCCATCCAGAGAGTGGAAAGTCAACAGCTCAGGTTGTCTTCCTCCTTGCTATTTCCCTTCCTAGTCATAGCCCACCAGCACAGTCATCCCAGCAGCCCTCGGTGACCAGGGCTGATCTTTAGGTCAATTCTCATGTCCCAACACCACTTGGAAATATTCAGGCTATTGGTCCCATCAGGATAGCTGACAGTCCACAGCTCCGACCATCTCTGTACTCACTGTTTTCGTTCAGGTTTTTCCACTAGTTGGTGCCTAATCCACTTTTGTATAGTT
>NW_006930226.1:3746-4873 GCF_000298275.1 Orycteropus afer afer
TGCGGAGTATTAATCAACTCTTAGCTGTTATGCAGCATACATATGAGGGGAAAATACAAGACAACATCTTGTGCCATTCAGCTGCTTAAAACCTCTTCTATAGATAACTTTTTTCATGCAGCTAACAATTATTTTGTGATTCACATGTAGGCTGCAAAAAGTAACTAGGAACAGTAGTGATCACATTTCTATGCGAATAAAAGAGCTCGCCCTGAATGCTGGTTCACACATTGCTTGATTCAAATAGAAATGGCAGAAACAGCTGCAAGGAACAATATTGACGTTGTGCTCCAGAAGAATATGTCAGTAGCACCCTCCAAACATTGTATGACAAGGCGATCCTGACACTATGCTTCCACATCTTGGTTCAGAGTTGAAAGAAATGGTGCAAATTCTAATGAGTCTTTTCCGTGTTCATTGTGAGGGACTGAGCAGTGAGTATAACATTGTACTTTGGGGCTATAATATGCTGCCTCTTGATATGCCCTTACATTTTTTTCCCCCTCAAATGAAGGAATCTTTTTTCCATGACACTAAAGTACCATTTAAAGACAATTATTTCAAATGGCATATTCAGCTGGGCTGTCCCAATAATACCTACTCCATATCAGGTCCAAAATATCCTAACTGTTAATGTCAAGGACAGATAAGATATTCAGATGACTTAAGGAAACCAAACTGTGGCACAAACTCTTCCATTGCTGGGAGTTTGATTTATTCCCAACACTTGATGACTTTTCTTCATGTGTTGAAGATATTTATGAATGATGTATTATTATTTACATTTTAAAAGCATATCCAAATGCTCTATTACTCTATAAAGAAATATTTTCCAGAGCAAAAGAGAACCATACAGTGAATTAGGAATTCACTGACCAATATCACCCAAGCTGAAAAATGCAACTTCTAGAATACTGGGTAATCTACTTCTGTAGAGATACTGCCTCAGAAGCCCAACGAGGGGTCTCTATGAGTCAGAGTTGACTCCATGGCAGTGAGTTTGTGGTGTTTTTTTTTTTTTTTCGCTTGCCAGCTTGCCAACTAGATATCCAAAGCTACCCAGTGTCTGCTGCCATTCCAAACCAACTTCCACCATGTTCAAAGAAACACGTAAATATATAGAAATA
>NW_006930227.1:0-531 GCF_000298275.1 Orycteropus afer afer
TTTCATTTACTTAAATATATTAAAAAATATATATATATAAACTTGAACACATTCAAAATGTCTCATTTACCTTTCCTCTGATAAGGTGACTGCACATGTTCCTTAGGAAATTCTTTTTTTTTCAATTTTTATTATTATTATCGTTATTTTAAGAGCTTGTTTTACATTCAAAGTCATGTATCTATTTAGTTTCATTCCCCATTCGCCATGTCCAACCCTAACCCAGTCTCTTCTCCTCTCCTCCGACATTCAAACTAAGGAAATGTAGGAAAAACAGGAATGCATAATTATAAGGGGCACAGGAGGAGTGTTGCAGAGTAGGGAGGAGTTGAGTCACTATTCTTAACTCATCATTGTTTGTATTAATAAATAATTTTAGGATATCGACATATTGACTTCTTGCCAGGCACTCACTACTAAAAAAATTTTAAAAATTAAAAAAAAAAAAAAACACTGATTCAACTTTGAACAAGCTATTTCTTTCTGTTACATAATAACTTACTAGAATATAAACCCCCCAAAAAAACAAAC
>NW_006930227.1:3242-3762 GCF_000298275.1 Orycteropus afer afer
GTGGCAACCATGGCAATGAGACAACAAGAAATAAGCTTCCATAAGGACTTAATATACTATTCATACAACGTCCAAATCATGTAACATCCTATTTCACAGATAGTATCATTGGCATTAAATGACACACACCTGACTTTCATAAACATTTTTAAACTTTCTCTGACTAAACCCACCAACCCACTGCCATCGAATGGATACTGATTCATAGCAACCACCACTGGGTTTCCAAGGCAATAAATCTTTATGGAAGTTGATTGTTCCATCTTCCTTATGTGGAGCAACGGGTGAGCTCGAGCCATCAACCTTCTGGTTAGCAGTTTAATGCCTTAGGAACTGTGCCATCAAAACTATAGCCTATTTTTCATAACTATAATCATCAATGATGAATTAATTTTACTGAGTTAGAACCTCCCTAAGCATGAAAACTGCCTTTAACTACATTAAATCTTCTTAGCTACTGCATACATTTTTATACTCTGAGGGTTTCCAAATACTCTTTAATATCTTGACTTCATTTCTT
>NW_006930227.1:4982-5556 GCF_000298275.1 Orycteropus afer afer
GAAGTAGATTGCCCAACCTTCCTTCTGAAGAGTGGCTGGTAGGTTTGAACCACCAGCCTCTGGTTAGCAGTCAAATGCCTTAGGCACTATGCCAACAAAACTCCCTTACTTGGGGAAGGAAACTTTAATTTATGAAACATTGTCATTACCTATCATCGATTCAAAGATGTGCAAGTCTATTTTACACTTTTGCACAATTATTTTATACTTCTTTGATAAAATATATAGTGTTGTTGTCAGGTGCTGTCAAATCGTCTCTGACTCATAGCTACACTACATACAACAGAACGAAACTGCCCAGTCCTGAGCCAGCCTCATGATCCCTGCTATACCTGAGCCCATCGTTGCAGCCACTGTGTCAATCCATCTCATTGAGGGCCTTTCCTTTTTTTATTTATTTTTTTTCTTGACCCTCTACTTTACCAAGTACAATATCCCTTCTAACAACATGACCAAAGTAGGTAAGATGGAGTCTCACTCCATTCTCACTGCCAAGGAGCATTCCAGCTACACTTCTTCCTGGACAGATTTGTTAGTTCTTTGGGCAGTCCATGGTATTTTCAGTTTTCTTCAC
>NW_006930228.1:0-623 GCF_000298275.1 Orycteropus afer afer
TGTGTCTGTGTTAATTGGTTTCCCTTTTCTTTGTTGAAGAGGGTCTGTGCAATCCTTCTGCCTAGTCCGCCATCTTGCCCCGCCTCCCCTCTTTTCTTTTTTTTGGTTACTATTCCTGTGTGATTACATGGTGTATTTTAGCTTTTACTTTTTTGATGGTTATTTAATTGTTATTTCTCTCTAACTGAGTGGAACACAGCAACAGTCCCCATATGACACAACTGCACCCACATCTCCTGCAGTTTCAGTTACTGAGTGAGAGCCACTACCTCCTTCTCCACCAACGGGCCTATGATAAAGAACCAGCAAGAAGAGCCTGGCTCACCCTTGGCTGTTTTTCACAAATGGTTAACAGAGATCTAAATACAACAATGACATGATGTCTCAAAGACAACAGACCATCACAGTCCACACAAAGAAACAAGATAAAGTGGTAGAAACAAGAGAGCAGGATACAGACCCAGAACACATTTCTGAGGAAGAAGCAGTACTGGAACTCTCTGACAAGGAATTCAAAAGAATTATATTTAGGTATCTTCAGAGGATTGAGAGACAGAGCAAAGAGAAAACAGACAAAACCTTAGAAGAATTTTGGAAGAAAACACAAGAACAAAATGACAAAA
>NW_006930228.1:2339-3670 GCF_000298275.1 Orycteropus afer afer
ACAACCGACCGTTATTAATACACAAGATGACACACCCAGAAGCCACAGCTATGGACATATCCAAAGTAAAATAAGCTTACAAGATTGTAAAGAGGGAACCAGAGACATCAATTGGCAAGTGAGGACAACTACAAACCAAAAAGAGGGAAAATATTGTGTAGTTACAGAACTTCTAAATGGTGAGGAAGTGAAGAGAGTTGCAAGATAGAATGGACTGTTCTACTCACAGGGAGAAAATTACAGATCACAGGGTAACCTCAAAGAAAATGATAAACCTTCACATCACAATAAAAAAGAGGACAAGCACAAACATCAGCAAAGACTAAAACAAGAGCAATAAAGGAAATGATAACACAATTCACAAACATAATGAGCTCAGAACAGAAAATAATATGAAACAAAGAAACCAGGGACACCACAAGTAAACACATAACAAAATGACAGCAACAAATTCTTACTTGTCAATAATTAACACTGAATGTTAATGGATTAAATGCACCACTCAAGAGATGGAGAGTTGCAGATTGGTTAAGAAAACAAAACCCATCAATATGCTGTCTACAAGAGACACACCTTAGAGACAAAGACAAAAATAGACTAAAAATCAAAGATTGGAAAAAGATATATCAAGCAAATGGCAACTGTAAAAGAGCAGGAGTGGCAATATTAATTTCTGATCAAACTGACTTTAAGACAAAAACCACCTTACGAGATAAGGAAAGACATTATATAATGATGAACTGAAGATATAGCCGTAATAAATATCTATGGACCCAATGAAAGAGCCCCAAAATACATTAAATCAGACTTTAAAAGAGCTGAAAAGTAAAATAGATAACTGCACAGCTACAGTGGGAGACTTTAAGACACCACTTTCAATGAAAGATAGAACAACCAGAAAGAAACTCAACAAAGATGCAGAAGAGCTAAACAATACAATCCACCAAGTTGACCTTATAGACATCTACAGAGCACTTCACCCAACAATAGCACAATATACATTCTTTTCCAGTTCATGTGCATCATTTTCCATGATGGACCATAATGTTAGGCCATAAAGCAACCCTTAATAAATTGAAAAACAGTGAAATACTGCAAAGCATCTTCTCAGATCATAATGCTATCAAATTAGAAATCAACAATAGGAAGATGAACAGGAAAAGACTAAACACATGGAAAGTGAACAACACCCTCCTTAAAAGACTGGGTAAGAGAAGAAATAAAAATTGAAATTAGAAATTTCCTTGAATCAAATGAGAATGAAAATACAACATACCAAAATCTTTGGGACACAGCAAAAGCTGTGATCAGAGGCCAATTTATAGCAATAA
>NW_006930228.1:4485-5311 GCF_000298275.1 Orycteropus afer afer
CAACATTATTCTCAATGGAGAGAGACTGAAACCATTCCCCTTGTGAACAGGAACCAGACAAGGATGTCCCCTATCACCACTTCTATTCAACACTGCACTGGAAGTCCTAGCCAGGGCCATAAGGCAAGAAAGGGAAATCAAAGGCATCCAAATTGGTAAGGAAGAAATCAAACTATCCATATTTGCTGATGATATGATCCTATACCTAGAAAACCCAAGAGACTCAGTCAAAAACCTACTGGAACAAATTGAGAGATTTAACATCATGGCAGGATACAAGATCAACATCCAAAAATCAGATGGATTCCTCTACACCAGCAAAGAAATTGCTGAAAAAGAAATAAGAAAATTAATTACCATTTAAAATAGCTACTAAACAAATAAAATATTTGGGAAGAAATCTTACCAGGGACACAAAAGACCTCTACAAAGAAAACTATAAAAAACTACTTCAAGAAACTATAAGAGCACTACATAAATGGAAGAACATCCCATGCTCATGGAATAGGAAGATTGAACATTGTGAAAATGTCAATTCTACCCAAAGTAATCTATACATTCAGTGCAATCCCAATCCAGATCTCATCAACATTCTTTAGGGATATGGGAAAACCAATCACTAACTTTATATGGAAAGGAAAGAGACCTTGGACAAGCAAAGCACTATTGAAGAAGAAGAACAAAGTAGGAGGTCTCACACTGCCAGATCTCAAAAGCTACTATACAGCCATAGTAGTCAAAACTGCCTGGTATTGGTTTAATGACAGATACATAGACCAATGGAATAGAATTGAGAACCCAGAAATGGATCCATCAACCTATAGTC
>NW_006930229.1:0-740 GCF_000298275.1 Orycteropus afer afer
TTACATCAAAAGGAATAACCTACATGTCACTGTAATTCCAGAACAGGAAGAGAAAAATAAAATCACTGAGAAAACTGTACAAGATTTGTTGGAGGAAAACTTCCCTGATGTGATGAAAGATGACAATATATCCATTCAGGAAGTCCAATAAACCCCAAACAGGATAGACCCCAAAGAAAAACACCAAGACATATCATCATCAAACTCACCAAAACCAAAGACAAAGAAAGAATAATGAAAGCAGCATGGGAAAAATGAAAAGTTACCTACAAGGGGCAACCAATAAGACTAAGCTCAGATTGCTCAACAGAAGCCATGCAGGTGAGAAGACAGTGGGATGGTGTTCTGGTTAGTGCCCCTCTGACAAGAAATATACCAAAGAAATGGGATAGCCTTAAAAAACAGGAGTTTATTCTTACAATTTGGAGGTGTTAAGTCCAAGTTCAAAGTCCCAGGCTCTAGGGGCTGGGTGAAAGCCCCTCAACCTTGGGGTCCAGCTCTGCCTCCTGCTCCTGGCCCACTGGACCTAGAGTCAGAAGCTGTTGGTTGCTGAGGCTGGAAGCCTCAAGGTTGACAAGTAAAAAGGCACAGTCCCGATGTTACCAGACCACACAGCAGGCCATTAGCTTAAGTCCATTGTAAGTTCCAAGGTCGGCAGAGCATGGCAGGCTGCTGAGCAATGACATGGCTACATGCAGGGTCCAAGTGTGCCATAGACTAGAGACCATTCCCAAAATCTT
>NW_006930229.1:2950-3472 GCF_000298275.1 Orycteropus afer afer
AACCTGGAAGCCTCAAGGTTGACAAGTAAAAAGGCACAGTCCCGATGTTACCAGACCACACAGCAGACCATTAGCTTAAGTCCATTGTAAGTCCCAAGGTTGGCAGAGCATAGCAGGCTGCTGAGCAACGACACAGCTACATCCAGGATCCAAGTGTGCCATAGGCTAGAGACCATTCCCAAAGGCTTCTCCTTATATACAGGAATCAGACCACATACCCAAAGCAGCTACTCAGCTGCTTGTGGTAGATCTCACCAGTTTGATTGCCAGTCTCCTCATGGGAATTAACTACCACCAGCTGCCCAGCCACTCAACCAGGCACAGCCAAGTTGACACAAAAACATAACCACCACAGATGGTATATATAAACCAATGAAACAGGAAAATTTCCAACCAAGAATTATGTACCAGCGAAATTGTCCCTCAAATATGATGGTGAAAGTAAGACATCTACAGGTAAGCAGGAATTAAGGGAATTTGTTAAAACCAGAACAACCTTACAAGAGATGCTAAAGGGAGCCC
>NW_006930229.1:5935-6521 GCF_000298275.1 Orycteropus afer afer
CATAAATCAGACTTTAAAAGAGTTCAAAAGCCAAATAGATGACTCCACAGTCATAGTGGGAGACTTTAACACACCTCTTTCTTTGAAAGATAGAACAACTGGAAAGAAACTCAACAAAGATGCAGAAGAGCTAAACAATACAATCCAACAACTTGGCCTTATAGACATCTACAGAGCACTTAATCCAACAGCAGCACCATATACATTCTTCTCCAGTGCACATGGAACATTTTCCATGATAGACCATATGTTAGGCCATAATGCAAGCCTTAATAAATTTAAAAACAATGAAATATTGCAGAGCATCTTCTCACATCATAATGCTATCAAATTAGAAATCAACAATAAGAAAATCAATGGAAAGAGAGTAAATACAAGGAAACTGAACAGGACCCTCCTGAAGAAAGACTGGGTAAGAGAAGAAATAAAAATTGAAATTCAAAAATTCCTTCAATCAAATGAGAATGAAAACACAATATACCAAAATCTTTGGGACACAGCAAAAGCAACAATCAGAGGCCAATTTATAGCAATAAATGTACACATCCAAAAAGAAGAAAGAGCCAAAATCAAAACTTTAAACCAA
>NW_006930230.1:0-4543 GCF_000298275.1 Orycteropus afer afer
GTGTTGGATTTTATCAAATGCCTTTTCTGCATCAATTGATATGATCATGTGGTTCTTTTCCTTTGTTTTATTTATGTGGTGGATGACGTTGATTGCTTTTCTAATGTTGAACCATCCCTGCATACCTGATATGAACCCCACTTAGTCATAATAAATCATTTTCTTGATATGTTTTTGGAGTCTATTGGCTAAGATTTTGTTGATGATATTTGCATCTATACTTATGAGGGATATTGGTCTGAAGTTTTCCTTTTGAGTTATGTCTTTGCCTGGTTTTGGTATCAAGGTTATGCTTGCTTCATAAAATGAGTTAAGGAGGATTCCATCCTTTTCTATGTTTCGGAATAGTTTGAGTAGGATTGGTGTCAGTTCTCTAAATGTTTGGTAGAATTATCCAGTGAAACCATCTGGGCCAGGACTTTTTTTAGTTGGTAATTTTTTGATGACCTGTTCAGTTTATTCTTTTGTTATGGATCTGTTCAACTTTTCCACATCAGTCTGTGTTAGTTTAGGTAAGTGGTGTATTTCTAAAAATCTATCCTTTTCTTCCTGATTTTCAAATTTGTTGGAGTACAGTTCTTCATACTATCCAGATATTATCCCTTTTATTTAAGTTGGTTCTATTGTGATGTCACCCATTTCATTTCTTATTCATGTTATCTGTATTCTTTCCTTCTTTCCCTTTGTTAAATTTGCCGGTGGTTTGTCAATTTTATTGATCTTTTCAAAAACCAACTTCTGGTCCTGTTGATTCTTTCTATTGCCCTTCTATTTTCTGTTCCATTAATTTCTGCTTGAATCTTGATTATTTCCTTTCTTCTGGTGACTGTAGGCTTTTCTTGCTGTTCTTTCTCTAATTGTTGGAGATGTTGGTTTAAAGTGTTGATTTTGGCTCTTTCTTCTTTTTTGATGTGTGCATTTATTGCTATAAATTGGCCTCTGATCACTACTTTTGCTGTGTCCCAAGGATTTTGATTTGTTGTGTTTTCATTCTCATTTGATTCAAGGAATTTTTGAATTTCAATTTTGATTTCTTCTCTTATCCAGTCTTTCTCAAGGAGGGTGTTGTTCAATCTCCATGTGTTTATTCTTTTTCCATTGATCTTCCTATTTTTGATTTCTAATTTGATAGTGTTATGATCTGAGAAGATGCTTTGCAGTATTTCAATGTTTTTAAATTTATGAAGGCTTGATTTATGGCCTAACATATGGTTTATCCTGGAGAATGTTCCATGTGCACTGGAAAAGAATGTATATTGTGCTGTTGTTGGGTGAAGTGCTCTGTAGATGTCTATAAGGTCAGGTTGGTGGATTGCATTGTTTAGCTCTTCTGCATCTTTGTTGAGTTTCTACCCAGTGGTTCTATCTGTCATTGAAAGTAGTGTATTCAAGTCTCCCACTATGACCATGGAGTCATCTATTTGGTTTTTCAACTCTTTTAAAGTCTGATGTATGTATTTTGGGGCTCTTTCACTGGGTCCATAGATATTTATGATTATAATGTCTTCTTGTTCAATTGATCCTTTAATCATTATATAATGTCCTTCCTTATATCTTATGGTGGTTTTGTCTTAAAGTTAATTTTATCAAAAATTAATATTACCACTCCTGCTCTTTTACTGTTGCCATTTGCTTGATAATCTTTTTCCAACCTTTGATTTTTAGCCTATTTTTGTCTTTGTGTCTAATGTGTGTCTCTTGTAGACAGCATATTGATGGATTTTGTTTTCTTATCCAGTCTGCAACTCTCCATCTCTTGAGTGGTGCATTTAATTGATTAACATTCAGTGTAATTATCAACAAGTATGAACTGGTCACTGCCATTTTGTTATGTGTTTTTTCATAGTATCCCTGGTTTCTTTGTTCCATATTATTTTCTGTGCTAGTTCATTATGTTTATGGATCATGTTATCATTTCCTTTATTGCTATTGTTTTACTATTTTGTGAATATTTTGCTTGTACTCTTTTTTATTGTGATGTGAAAGTTGATCATTTTTCTTTGAGGTTACTCTGTGATTTATAATTTTCTCTCTGAGTTTAGAACAGTCCATTCTATCTTGCAACTCTCTTGACTTCCTCAACATTTAGAAGTTCTGTAACTACACAGTATTTTTCCTCTTTCTGGTTTGTAATTGTCCTCACTTGCCAATTGATGTCTCTGGTTCCCTGTTTAGAATCTTGTAAGCTCATTTTACTTTGGATATGCCTATAGCTGTGGTTTCTGGGTTATGTCATCTTGTGTATTAATGGTGAGTTGTTGTTTGCTATTTTTGGTTCTGTTCAAAGGACTCCCTTTAGTATCTCTTGTAAGGTTTCTCTGGTTTTAACGAATTCCCTTAGTTTCTGCTTATCTGGAAATCTCCTAATTTCACCATCGTATTTGAGGGACAATTATGCTTGGTATGTAATTCTTGGATGAAAATTTTTCTCTTTCAGGGTTTTATAGTTACCATCCCATTGTCTTCTCACTTGCATGGTTTCTGCTGAGGAATCAGAGCTTATTCTTACTAGTTGTCCTTTGTAAGTAACTTTTTGTTTTTCCTGTGCTGCTTTCAGGATTCTTCTTTGTCTTTGGTTTTGATGAGTTTGATAATGATATGTTTTGGTGATTTTCTTTTGGTGTCTATCCTGTTTGGAGCTCTTTGGACTTCCTGAATGGATATATTCTCATCATCCATCATATCAGGGAAGTTGTCCTCCAACAAATCTTGGACAATTTTCTCAGGTGGTTTTATTATTTTCTTCCTGTTCTGCAATTCCAATGACACATAGGTTATTCCTTTTGATGGTATCCCACATGAACGTTAGGCTTTCTTCATTTTGTTTTGATCTTTTTTTCTGATTGATCCCTTTCCAAAGAAGTATTCAAGTATTTGTCTTCAGTGTTCTTAATTCTGTCTTCCACTGCATCAGTTTTACTTCTTTGCCCTTTCAATGCGTTATCTATTTCTGACAATTTAGTATTGATCTTCTGAATTTCTATCTGTAGATTTAGAATCATTTCTAATTTTTCATTTACTTTGTCATTTTGTTCTTGTATTTTCTTCCAAAAATTTTCTAGGGTTTTGTCTGTGCTTTCCCTGGTCTGTCTCTCAATCCTTTGAAGATATCTAAATATAATTCTTTTGAATTCCTTATCAGAGAGTTCCAATGCTGTTTCTTCCTCAGGTATGTGTTCTGGGTCTGTATCCTTCTCCCTTGTATCTATCACTTTATCTTGCTTCTTTGTGTAGACTGTGAAGGTCTGTTGTCTCCGAGACATCATGGCATTGCTGTATTTAAATCTCTGTTAACTGTGAAGAGCAGCCAAGGGTGAGTGAGGCTCTTCTTCGTGGTTGTTTATTTTTGGCCCATTGGTGGAGAAGGAAGTGGTAGCTCTCACTCATTAAGGGAAGCTGCAGGAGGTGTGGGTGTAGTTATGTTATATGGGGACTGTTGCTGTCTTCCACTCAGCTAGACAAAAACATCAATTGAATAACCATCAAAAAAATAAAATAAAATGGACAGAAACACACCATGTAATCATGCAGGAACAGTAACCAAAAAAGGAAAACAAAACAAAACAAAGCAAAAACCCTGCAATATCTGGGAGAAGGCAATAAGAGAAAAAAAGGTAGAGAAGGAGAATAATGAGGAAAAAAATGGGAAAAATGCAGAAAGAAAAACAAGAAACGGATTAATCATGAGAAAGAAAAGGAAAAAAATAAAATTGCAACAGGAACAGGGAAAAGAAAATGTTGAAAACTAGAACCTAGGAGGGGAAAAATAAAGAATAATAGTACAAAGGACAAAAGCAATAATAATAGTAGTAGTTTTAAAACAGACAAATATGAACAAACTAAAAAATAGAAAACAGAGAAAAAAAAAATCAGGGCAGGGCAAGGCAGGGCACCCAAGCTCCTTCCAAGCATGCAGACTGAAATGGAAATCCTGCCAGCCTAGAAGGTGAGTGGGAGTGAAAGATGGCCACACTTCTTTTCACCAAGAGGGTGTGGTGTATAAGAGTAATAAGGGGAATGTCACACCTTTCCAGTCATCCAGGTCCAGAATGTCGTTGGGGTTCCCAACAAGTGGAGTCTGTTCTTAAGTCACTGGAATCTGGGAGAGCACTGTCACTTTAAATATCCAAAATGGTCAAACTGCTTGTAAACATTCAAAACGGCTGCGCCCTCTGGACAGAGAAAAGTCCACAGCTCAGCCTGTCTTCCTGTTCCCTGCTTCCCCTTGTATTCCCCAGACACCAGAGCAGTCCTCCATGCAGCCTCTGGCTACCAGGGCTGATATTTAGGTTAATTCTTAGGTCCTACCATCACTCAGCAATATCCAAGCTGTCTGTGCCATCAGGATCGCTGTCAGACCACAGCTCCGAATGTCTCCTTTTTTGGTGTTTTTATGCAAATCTTCTGCTGGTTGGAGTTTAGTCCACTTCTATATCCTTCCCTTCAAGGCTCAGGGATCCAAAATTATCTTCTGTACCTGTGTTAATTGGTTCCCCTTTTCTTTGTTGAAGAGGGTCTGGGCAGTCTTTCTGCCTATTCCACC
>NW_006930231.1:0-1071 GCF_000298275.1 Orycteropus afer afer
TGTACAGGTTCTGAATGAGCCTAAATTAAGTGTTCTAGAATTCCCTAGTTTGCAATGTTATCCATAATTTGTTATGATCCACATAGTTGAATGCCTTTGCATAGTTGATAAAACACAGGTAAACATCTGTCTCGTATTCATTCTCTTCTTTCAGCCAAGATCCGTGTGAGATCAGTGATATTCTTTCCACATCCTCTTCTGAATCCAGCTTAAATTTCTGGCAGTTTCCTGTAGGTATACTGCTGTAACCATTTAGAAAACAAGGGAGCTTCTTGCAGTTACACTGTGCTTCCCAAATGTTGCTCTGGTTAAGGGTGGGAAAAGAGGGTGTGTTTAGAATTAGACCTCAAATCCCCCCAAACTCTCAGCATAGCCTCTGTTTCTCTTCTGGGCTCCTTTCCCAACCTTGCTGAAGGTTTCTCTTTCTTTCTCTGGCATCATTTTAGTCTGAACTCATGTAAACTGTTTAATGAGCTAGGCAGCATTATCCAAGTTTTATAAATTGAATGATAAAAGTTTATAGGAAAACAAGCTATGATTATGAAAGGTGCCATGAATATCAAGTTTTACACTGCTGCTTTTGAATTGGTCTTTTCAAAAAATGGATTATAATTCTTCCAGATTTACGACTGCTAAAAATATTAGGAAATAGCTTGGAAATTCTATGCTTTCATTATGCCCATTTTCCCCAGTTTTGTGTTTTTAGCCAGAAAATCTGACATATCTTAAGACACATTGCTTTTTCCATAGGCTATAAACTTTAATTTCAGCTGCTATACTCTGAAAATCCAAGACACTCAGAATATTGTTATTTATAGTCAGAAAAGCAGATTTTCTTTTTATCAATCAAATTTACTTTCCCAGTAATTAGATCAACTAAGACATACACTTTTTTTTTCCTCCATTTTTTTAGTAATGATAAAACTACAGGAAATATTGTATCCCACAATTACACATTTAGATATTGTTCTATTGAAAAACACCAATAAAGGAGAAACAATAAAAAATGAAACAGATTAATAAAAGAAAACTTTTCTTTCTACACCACTTCTTCTTCTTCTTCTTCTTCTT
>NW_006930231.1:3746-4252 GCF_000298275.1 Orycteropus afer afer
GAGGAATATCCCTGAAAGGAGAGTGAGAACAGTTACACAACTCAAATATAATCAATGTCATTGAATTATGCATGTAGAAACTGTTGAACTAGTGTGTGTTCTACTGTGTATATTCTCAGTAACAACAAAAATTTTTTTTCTAAAGTTGACATGAGTCATTCCCAGGGTTTTTTAAAAATTATTATTATTGGTTTGAATGGAATGACAAAAACAATTATAGGGTTTCAAAAAGGAAATGAAGAACTTACTAATTATGAACTCATTCACTAAGAACAACTATTAGTTACTAATATCAAGCCATCCAGTAATTGGCACCAGGGTGAACCAGAAAGTCAACACTTGTGAGAGAGCCTGTGCTAGAAGGAAATTGGCACTTAAAAGTTACAGGCAGTTTCTATGTTATAAACATCCCATATAAACAACTCCTGCTTGGTCTTTAATGTTACATATACTTGCCCTCACTTTGAAATGATTGAACCAAACCTGACTCACAACAAATTCTTCAC
>NW_006930231.1:4962-6068 GCF_000298275.1 Orycteropus afer afer
TAGAGCTCGGTGTTTTCTTGCACCAACATAAGGCTAAATAAGAACCATATGCAGCCATTCTCACTTATCTACAAATTTGACTTAAAGACTTACTTAGACTTAAAGATACACTTAGGAAAGTATCTTGTTTATAACCAACAAGGCTGCCTATAGTTCCAAAGTCAGTTATTCCAACATTCAAGGGGGAAAAAAAAAGAGACAAGTTTCAGAAGTATCATTAAGAGACAATCCAAGAAGAGAGGATCCAAGATGGTGAACTGGACATATATACTACCCAGGTTCTCTACATCAATGACCCAAGAAACCAAGTGAAACAGATATGGATGACAATCCTAGAAAACTGAGCTTCAAAAGGAAGGATGAAGAAATAGATCAAACACAAATTAGAAGAAGAAATTGAACAAAAACAATGAACAAGAAGACATACAGAGATGGAGGAATAGGCAGACAAGTGGCACAGACCCTCTTCAAAAAAGAAAAGAAAAACCAATTGACAGAAGTACAGAAGATAATCCTGGAGTCCTGAGCTTTGAAAGGAACTATGCAGAAGTGGATCAGGCACCAACTAGTGGAAAAACCTGAACGAAAACAGTGAGTACAGAGACAGTCAGAGCTGCAGACAGTCAGCTACTCTGACAGGACCAAAAGCCTGAATATTTTCAAGTGGTGTTGGGACCTGAGAATTGACCTAAAGATAAACCCTGGTCACCAAGGGCTGCAGGGATGACTGACTGTGCTGGTGGCCTACGACTAGGAAGGGAAACAGCAAGGAGGGAGAGAAACTGAGCTGTTGACTTTCCGCTGTCCAGAGGGGGCAGACATTTTGATTGTTGACACACAACAGCCACTTTGGATATTTAAAGTGACTGAGGGCATAGCCATTTAGAATGTTTACAAGAGGTGGCCATTTTGGACATTTAAAGTGACTGAGGGTACAACAATTTTGAATCTTTACAAGTGGCAACCATTTTGGATTTTAAAGTGATAGCATTCTCATTTGGATTCCAGGGACCAAAGAATAAGCTCTGTTTGCCAAAGTCGGCAGGGACATACCACAGGCTGGCAACAAGAAAGGAGACAGGTGGTGAGTGCATAAATGCTGTCAA
>NW_006930232.1:0-1106 GCF_000298275.1 Orycteropus afer afer
AATAAATAAATAAAAAGAAAGAAATCAGAGCAGGGTGCGGCAGGGCACCCAAGCTCTGTCAGAGCATACAGATTGTGATGGAGTTCCTCTGGCCCAAAAGGTGGGTGGGAGTGGGGGATGGCCGCACCTCCATTTACCCAACAGGTGTGGGGTATAAGAGTAACAAGAGGAATGTTGCATCTTTTCAGTCGTTCAGGTCTGGAGTCTCCTTGGGGTTCCTAGTAATCAGAACCTGTTCTTAAGACCCTGGAATCTGGAAGAGCACTGTCTCTGTAAGTATCTAAAATGGTCAAGCCACTTGTAAACATTGAAAATGGCTGCGCACTTCAGACAGGCAAAAGTCCACAGCTCAGCCTGCTTTCCTCTTTGCTGCTGCTTAACCTTTTATTCCCCAGCCACCAGAGCAATCCTCCATGTAGTCCATGGCTAGCAGGGCTGGTTTTTAGGTTAATTCTTAGGTCTCACCACCACTCAGCAATCTCCAAGCTATCTTTGCTGTCATGATTGCTCAGGCTCGCTGCCAGACCACAGCTCCATATGTCTCCTTTTTTAGCATTTTCATGAAAATTCTTCTGTTAGTTGGGGTTTGTTGTTGTTGTTATGTGCCATCAAGTCAGACCCGACTCATAGCAATCTCTTCTTGGGTTTCCGAGGCAGTATCACTACAGAAGTAGATTGCCCAACCTTCCTTCTGAGGAGTGGTTGGTGGGTTTGAAACACCAGCCATCTGGTTAGCAGTCAAGTGGTTTAGTCCACTTCTATATCCTTCTCTTCAAGGCTCAGGGGTCTAGGATTATCTTCTCTGTCTGTGTTAATTTGCTCCCCTTTTCTTTGTTGAAGAGGGTGTGTGCAGTCTTTTTGCCTATTCTGCCATGTTACCAGAACTCCACAATGTCAATTATTATAATGAAATATGCAAGGCATGGAGTTGGAAAGCCAAAAGGTAAGCACATGCTCAGTATTTCTGAAGCTGAAAGAACTGAGGAAGAAATTTAAGCTTCAAGTTATAATACTGAAAGATTCTATGGGCAAAAGGGAGCTCTGGGAGCATAGTGCTTAAGATGTTTGACTGCTAAGCAGAAGGATGGTGGTTCAAACCCACCAGT
>NW_006930232.1:4876-5876 GCF_000298275.1 Orycteropus afer afer
ATCTATTGGATCTCTCTCCCATAGTGTCTGGTTGGCTTTGAGGGATTACTCTGTGTCTGTCTTCTATTGTTTCTGTAAGGACTGTAGGTATTTTGTATCACTGGTGTCTGCAAGATTAGCCTCAGCTGAATCTATCCTTGATCTAGAGTATACATATGTTCACTGTCCCTTGTCTGATCATCTCACGTGTTTACGTGTTTATCTGTAGCCTGATGTTTGGTGTTAATGGCATTGCAGTATTGTAGACACATTGGTTGGCATTAGCATCTGTCGTCTATTCTCTTATGTACACAACTCAGTGTCTTCCCATTCACTAATATTATCATGGTGGTCATAAATCCTTCCCATACATCTCTCCCCCTACCCATGTCAGCGTGTAGGCACCAGCTATCCCCAAATTAATTCCCCCTTTCTCTCCCATCCTCTCAACCTACTAAGTGAATTCCCTTTCCCAACCAAACCCTTCTTTGTCTTTTTACATATTGGGCTCATACAGTACTTGTCTTTCTGTGATTGACTTATTTCATTCAGCATAATATCTTCCAGGTTCATTGACGTTGTGAGATGATTTGTGTATCCCTCATTGTTCTTTAATGCAGCATAGTATTCCCTTGTGTGCATGTACCATAATTTGGTTATCCACTCATCCATTATGGCCATTTGTTTCCATCTCTTTGCTATAGTTAATTGTCTTGCGATGAACATAGGTGTACATATGTCTGTTTGTGCACTATCTCTCACCTCTTCAGGATATATTCCTAGTAATGGAATTGCTGGGTCAAATGGTATTTCTATTTTCAGTTTTTTAAGGAAATGCCATACTGTTTGCCACAATGGTTGTATCATTTTACAGTTCCAGCAGCAGTGCACAAGAGTTCCAATCTTTCCACAATCTTGTCAGCATTTGTTATTTTCTGACCTGTTGAAATTTGCTATTATTGCTGGGCTGAGATGATATCTCATTGTTGTTTTGATTTGCATCTCTCTAATGGTTAATGAT
>NW_006930233.1:0-591 GCF_000298275.1 Orycteropus afer afer
TCAGTCTACTCTGTGACCCGCTGGGAGGGGAGGGAGCTACCCTTCCTGTCACAATAGTAAGTTTTCCTCCGAATCTCAGCAGAGGTGTCCGTGCCCACAGCCAGTACCCAGGAGACCCAAATTACCTCCAAAAAATCAAGATGAGCTGCTGGAGGCAGGTCTCTGCCACTGTCCACTGGAATATTAGAGTGGTTGCTGATAAGCTGTTATAAGGCATCCTCCCTCTTGGCTCAGGGATCTCAGGCAGGCATCCTAGCCCGGCACACAGTGACTGCTCCAGAAGAGTTTCCAATGCCTCTCTCAGATGCCCGTCTGTCCTCCTCCAGTAGCTCTTTCCTAAATAATCTCCCTATGCTTTCCCTCTAATTCTGCTCTTCTGTGTATGATGTACTCTGAATCTGTGATCTGTTCAGAGCACTGACATTCTTAATTTAAACTGTTGTGGCTAGTTTTCCAAGACCTTAGATGCCAGAGGGATAAAGCGTGCTGCTCACTGGCTTGACTCCATTTTGAACTCTCTTCTGCTTCTTAACACTGGCTTGTAACAAACATTAAAAAAACAAGTAACTCTAGAATTCACATAGTGTCACA
>NW_006930233.1:2906-3515 GCF_000298275.1 Orycteropus afer afer
CATTGACCACAGTTTACCACAATGCCACAGCTCCCCTCCTACTTCCTCCCCATAGTTACCTCTTCCCAATGTCCATCCCTCCATACACTTCTGCCCCCTGAGCTGTCTCCCTCCCCTGTGCATAAGAAGCCCTTCTTTCTCCCATGATTGTTCTCTCCAAGGAGTGTATCTACTTGAGGTAAATGTTCAACTCATATGGCTGTATTTTGTTTGGCTGTAAACCATAGGTGTGGGTTCAGTTTTAGACGTGAAGGGCAGCTAGTTGCCATAGTCTCAGTGGTTCCACCAGGCTCTATCGGACCAGCAAACCTGGTTCCCACCTTTTTTTTTTTTTCTTTCTGTAAATGATTTTGAGTTCTGTTCCACACTGTTCTCCCTCTCTATCAAAGATCTCTTACATAGATCCCCTTCCAAGTGGAGGACAGTGGTAACCGGGCACCATCTAGTTCTTCTGGTCTCATAGTTGTATAGGCTGCAGATCGGATAGTGTACGAGTCACTAGGACTAATTGTTCCCATGAATTTTTGTTTTCTTCATTCTTCTTTGCTCTGGACAAGGAGAGACCCATCATTGCATCTAGATGGCAGCTTGCTAGCTTTTAAGATCCCA
>NW_006930233.1:4814-5293 GCF_000298275.1 Orycteropus afer afer
TTCTCTTTTGACTCTTTTGGAGAAGTCTTTGGAAGCACATAAATATTGAATTTTTAGAAGGTCCAAATCATCTGGTTTTTCTTATGCTGTTTGTGCATTTTGAATTATGCTTGGTAGTCTATTTATACCATATATTAGGGTCCTTAAATTTACCCCTAAATTTTCCTTGAGGAACTGTATAGTTTTAGGTTTCACGTTTAAGTCTTTGATCCATCTGGAGTTTGATTTTGTGTATGGTGTGAGGTACAGATCTTGTTTCATTTTTCTGCAAATGGATCTCCAGTTTTGCCAGCACCATCTATTACACAAACATCCTCTTCCCATTTAATGGATTTTGGGCCTTTGTCAAAGATCAGCTGACTATAGGTCGATGGATCTATTTCTGGATTCTCAATTCTATTTCATTGGTCTATGTATCTGTCATTAAACCAATACCAGGAAGTTTTGACTATTGTGGCTGTATAGTAGGTTTTGAGATC
>NW_006930234.1:0-4591 GCF_000298275.1 Orycteropus afer afer
GTCTGTGCAATCCTTCTGCCTAGTCCGCCATCTTGCCCCGCCTCTCAGTAAAGCTCCTTTAGAGGCAGGCGAGGCCAGACTTTGCCTCTCGTACCTTGGTCATGTTATCAGGAGGGACCAGTCCCCGGAGAAGAACATCATGCTTGGTAAAGTAGAGGGTCGGTGAGAATGAGAGGGCCCTCAATGAGGTGGGCTGACACAGTGGCTGCAACAGTGGCCTCAGTCAGAGCACGGATCGTGCGGCTGGTGCAGGACCAGGCAGTGTTTTGTTCTGTTGTCCATGGGGTTGCTGTGAGTTGGAACCACCTTGACCGCACCTGACAAGAAGCCATAGCTCCCACCGGAGCTTCAGGAGTTCATTTTCTGGCTTCAGGTGCCATATCTGTTCTGTGGAATCCAGCCCACTCTTCCAGGTAGTTGAGGGCTGTATTTCATTGTTGTTGTTTGTTGTCAAAAAAAATTGGCTCCAAACAGAATGAAACTTTGCCTGGTGCTGTGCTATCTTCATGGTCATTGGCGTGTTGCCTAAAGCTGAGGTCTGTATTATTAGTCAGGGAAAGGCATGCCAGCTGCTGTAACAAACATCCCCCAAACTCAGGGGGTTAACGCAATACAGACTGATTTCTCTTTCAACCACAATTCAACAGTGGTTAGTGAGGTTCACTCTGCTCCTGAAAGCCCTTCAGGGACCAGGCTTCTCCTCTCAGGCACCAACCCCAGGAGGCCTGGAGCTCTCATTATGGACCAAGCCAGCAGAGAGGGCAAAGGGGGACTGTGAAGGGGCTTGTGGGATATTTTCATACCTGGTCACACCCTCACTGCCTTTCACATTCCACGCCGGAAGTCAGCCCCAGGGCCCCACCTGACACAGGAGCAGATGTGCAGTCAACCTGGGAGCCCGGGGGTGGAGGAATCAAGGCTTGGGGAGCAGTCCTTGCCGCCCTGAGCCATCTGGGATCTCACCTGTGTCCTCTGAGTCACCCTCTCTCCTCCCTTCGTGTCGCCTGCATGGAGAACCTCCCTCTCCCATCCAGGTCACATCACTGTGTGGAAGGGAACAGCCATACGTGTTTTGTGGGAAGGATGTGTGATTCACAGCCAAGGTTCCCGGCTCTGCTCTTATTGGCTGGGGGGGGCCAGAGGCAGGGCACCCCCACACCTCTAAGCCTGTAAAATGGAAGTCGGAGGAAGAAACAGGACAGGGAGGAGGAAAGGGCTCTGTGGGCCTACCACCCACTCACGGCTCGTACATACGACACTCCTTCCCTCCCACCCAGGGCTGGCCCAGCTCGGGCATCTTAGCCAAACACAAGCTGGCTCACAGGGCAGTGAGAGCTTCACTTGAATGCCTTACTGTCTGGACTCAGAACGCTCCCAGAGGTCAGAGGGTAGCCTGGCAGCTACAGCTGCTCCCTCCTTCACCCCGATCTTTGACTCCTGGGCACTTCACTCCCAGTGTGCACTGGGATCTTGTCCCACTCCTGGACTTGCCCTTCGGAGGCTCCTGGTTCTTCCCCCAGGGAACCCCAGAGCTCTGCCTGCCCATCTCCCAATGAGCAGCTGGACTCCTGCCCCGAGGCTTGACAGCACACAGAGTACTCAGCAGGGCCCCGCAGGATTCTCTGGGCTCCTGCTGGCACTGTCTCCTGCAGCCCCTTCCTCCAGGTAGGTTCTGGGCCCCTTGGCAGGGGCTTGGGAAAGCCTTGTATGTTGAGAGGACCTGGGATGTGGACCCAGAACTTTCAACTGTTTCTAAATTTGTCCAAAAGTCGCATTTCTCAGACATCCTTGACCTCCTAAGCCACCTGAGAGTTTATTAAACATGCAGATCCCCAGGCCTCTCCCTGGACGCTTGAGAGCACGTTCTGGGGTGTTCCTTGCCTCCGTCAGGTAAACGCAGGAAGATCTATCCCAGGGCCGACCTCTGGTCTCGCTTCACCTCAAAAGTCCTCATTGTCGTTAGTTATGTCAAGTCCATTCCATGGCAACCCGGTGTGTGTGCAGGAAGCTGCTCTAGGGTTATCAAGGCTGTGATCGTGTGGTCTCTGAGGCCCCTCCCCCGGGTTCAAACCATCAGTCTTTTGGCTGGTGGTCAAATACTTTTACTGTTTTTACTACCCAGGGACTTCTCAGCAGCGCCCCCAAAACCAAAACCAAACCCACTGCCGTGGAGTGTATTCTGACTCACAGTGACCCTGCAGGACCGAGCAGAGCTGCCCCAGAGGGTTTCCAAGGCTGTCGATCTTTGCGGAAGCAGGCTGCCTCGTCTTTCTCCCATATGACAGCTGGTGGGTTTGAACGGCTGACCTTTTGGTTAGTAGCCCAATGCCTTAACCACAGAACCATCAGAGCACCTTCAGTACTCTCTAGTGTCCATAGATTAAAGTCCTCAGCCTGGCATTTGAGGCTGTCTGTTTGGGTCCCTGACTCTTCTCAGCCTCATTTTTTCACTCTGTTCCACACCCCCGGCCCCTGCAGACCTGCTGCTCCGACCACTCCATCCATTTGGATTCTGCTCCCTTATCTCCACGTGTCCAAACCCCACTGTCTGTGTTTCACATCACCACAAACTCAGCAACTGAAAACACCGATGGTCATCGCCCTTTATCCACGGGGATTTGTTGCAAGACCCTCAGTGGGTGCCTGGAACCATAGATACTACAAAGTCCTATCTATACTCTTTGTTCCTCTGCATATCCATGACATATTGAATCAGGCAAATCTGCTGCAAAATACCTCTTTAAAGTGTTCAAAATCTAAGATGTCACTTTGAGGACCAAGGTGCGCCTGACCCAAACCATGGTCTTTTCGACTGCCTCACATGCATGAGAAAGCATCCCCTTCCAAGCTCATTTTGGTTGTTGGAAGAACTCAGTTCCTTGCAGTTGAAGGATGGGGATCCCCGCTGCCTTGCTGGCTGTCAGCTGTGAGGTGCTCTTGTTGCCCAGAGAGCACCCACATTCCTTGCCACAAAGCCCACTCCATCTTCAAAGCCAGTGACAGTGGTCACATCTTTCTTATGCCTCTGTTGTTGTTGTGGCTGTTACGTGCCATCAAGTTGGCTCCAACTCATAGCAACCCTATTATAACAGAAGGAAATGCCACCCAGTCCGGGGCCATCCTCACGGTCCTTGCTGTGCTCGAACCCATTGCTGCAGCCACTTGTTGAGGGTCTTTCCCTTTTTTGCTGACCCTCCACTTGACCAAGCATGACACCCTCCAGGTACTGATCCCGTCTGACAACACGATCAAAGTAGGTGAGACAAGGTCTGGCCATTCTCGCTTCCAAGGAACACTCTGGTTACACTTCCTCCAGGACAGATTTGTTCATTCTTCTGGCAGTGTTTTCAGTATTCTTTGCCAACGCCAGAATTCAAAGGCATCAACTCTTCCTTGGTCCATTGTCCAGCTTTCAAGTGCATATAAGATGACGGAGAGTACCACGACTTGGGTCAGGCACACCTTCATCTTCAGAGTGACATCTTTAGCCCTTCACACTTTAAAGAGGTCTTTTGCAACAGATTTGCACGGTGCAACATGATGTCTGATGTCCCGACTGCTGCTTCCATGGGTGTTGATTGTAGATCAAAGTAATATGAAATCTTTGACAACTTCACTCTTTTCTCCATTTATCATGATGCTGCTTATTGGTTCAGTTGTGAGGATTTTTGTTTTCTTTATGTTGAGGTGTCATCTGTACCACAGACTGTAGTCTTCAATCTTCATCAGTGCTTCAGGTCATCTTCACTTTCAGCAAGCAAGGTCCTGTCATCTGCATATCGTCGGTGGATAATGAGTCTTCCTCCAATCCTGATGCCACATTCCTCTTCATATAGTTCAACTTCTTGGATTATTTGTTCAGCACACAGATTGAGTGAGTATGGTGAAAGCATACAGCCCTGACGCACATCCTTCCTGATTTTAAACCATGCAGTATCTCCTTGTTCTGTTTGAACGACAGCCTCCTGGTCTATGTACAGGTTCCTCTTGAGCACAATTAAGTGTTCTGGTATTCTCATTCTTTGCAATGTTATCCATAGCTTGTTATGATCCACACAGTCAAATGCCTTTGTGTAGTCAATAAAACACAGGTAAACATCTTGCTGGTATTCTTTGCGTTCAGCCAAGATCCATCTGACATCAGCAATAATATTACTCATTCCACATCCTCTTCCAAATTCAACTTGAATTTCTGGAAGTTCCCTGTCAATATACTGCTGCAACCATTTTTGAATTATCTTCAGCAAGATTTTACTTGTGTGTGATATTAATCATATTGGTCCATAATCTCCACATTCTGTGGGATCACCTTTCTTTGGAATGGGTACAAATATGGATCTCTTCCAGTCAGTTGGTCAGGTAGCTGCCTCCAGCGTGGCATCCATTTGTTGAAACATCTCAATGGGTATTCCATCAATTCCTGGAGCCTTGTTTTTCACCAATTCTTTCAATGCAGCTTGGATTTCTTCCTTCAATACCATTAGTTCTTGATTATATGCCACCTCCTGAAATAGTTGAACATCAACCAATTCTTTTTGGTACAAAAGCCAAAACACTCACTGCTGTTGAGTCGATTTAACTCACAGCAACC
>NW_006930235.1:0-2778 GCF_000298275.1 Orycteropus afer afer
AAGAAAAAATGCTGAAAACTAGGACCTGGGAGGGGAAGATTAAGAATAATAGTAAAAAGGACAATAATAATAATAATAATAATAGTTGTTTTAAAACAGACAAATACAAGCAAACTAATCACCAGAAAAAGAAAGAAAAAAAGAAAGAGAAAAAAAAATCGGTGGAGGACAGGGCAGGGTACCCAGGCTCCGTCTAAGCACACAGACTGTGATGGAGTTCCTATGGGCCCAGAAGGTTGGTGGGAGTGGGGGATGGTCGCACCTCCATTCACCAAGCAGGTGTGGGATATAAGAGTAACAAGAGGAATGTCGTACCTTTTCAGTCTTGCAGGTCCGGATGGTTCTTGGGGTTGCTGGAAAGCAGAACGTGTTCTTAACCCCCAGAAATCTGTGAAAGCACTGTCTCTTTAAATATCCAAAATAGTCAAGCTGCTTTTAGATCTTCAAAATGGTGGTAACTCCGGACCGGCAAAAGTCCACAGCTCAGCCCACCTTTCTCTTCACCTTCTCCGTTTATTTCCCAGCCACTGGAGCAGTCCTCTGTGCAGTCCCTGGTTAGCAGGGCTGATTTTTAGGTTAATTCTTAAGTCCTACCAGCACTTGGGAATCTCCAAGCCATCTATGCCATCAGGATCACTCATGATCACTGCCAGACCGCAGTTCCGTATGTCTCCTTTTTTTGGTATTTTCACGCAAATTCTTCTGCTAGTTGTGGTTTAGTCCACTTCTATATCCTTCCCTTCAAGGCTCAGGGGTCCAGGATTATCTTCTTTGTCCATGTTAACTGGTTTCCCTTTTCTTTGTTCAACAGAGTCTGTGCAGTCTTTCTGCCTAGTCCGCCATCTTGCCAGAACCCTCTGTGTCAGTCGATTTTTATTTTTTTTATGTTGGGGTGTAATCCATACTGCAGACTGTAGTCTTTAATCTTCATCAGTAAATGCTTCAAATCTTCACATTTAGCAAGCAAGGTTGTGTTGTTTGCATATCACAGGTTGTTAATGAATCTTCCTCTAATCCTGATGCTATGTTCTTCTTCATTTAGTCTAGTTCCCCCATTTATTTGCTCAGCATACAGACTGAATAAGTATGGTGAAAGGATACAACCCTGATGCACACTTTTCCTGATTTTGAACCATGTAGTATGCCCTTGTTCTGTTGAAACAACAGCCTCCTGGTCTGTGTACAGGTTCCTCATGAGTACAATTAAGTGTTCTGGAAGTTCCATTCTTCACAATGTTATCCATAGTTTGCTATGTTCCACATGGTTGAATACCTTTGCATAATCAATAAAACTGGTAAACATCTTTCTGATATTCCTTGCTTTTAGCCAAGATACTTGTGACATCAGCATTGACATCCCTAGTTCTACATCCTCTTCTGAATCCAGCTTGAATTTGAATTTTCTTGCAGTTCCCTGTCAAGGGAACTGAATTATCTTCAGAAAAATTTTAATTGCATGTGATATTGATGATATTGTTCTGTAATTTCCACATTCTGTTGAATCACATTTCATTGGAATGGGTACAAGTATGGATCCCTTCCAGTCACTTGGCCAGGTAGCTGTCTTCCAAATTTCTTGGCAAAAATGAGTAAGCGCCTCTAGCACTGCATTTGTTTGTTGAAACATATCACATATCAAAGGTATTTTTTCAATTCTTGGGGACTTGTTTTTCACTAATTCCTTTAGTGGAACACTATACTCCTGAAATCCAGTAGTGTAAGTCCTCACACTGGTTCTTCTTCAGGTTTGCTCTGGCTGTTCTAGACCCTTAACATTCTCATATAAAATTTAGAGCCAGATTATAAATTTCCCTTGAAACATCTATTGGGATTTTGGTTTTAATTGCATTACATTGACCTTAATTTGTGGATCATTGACATTTTTATAATACTGTCACCTTCGGAGTTCTGGTAAGATGGCGGACTAGGCAGAAAGACTGCACAGACCCTCTTCAACAAAGAAAAGGAGAACCAATTAACACATATACAGAAGATAATCCTGGACCCCTGAGCCTTGAAGGGAAGGATGTAGAAGTGGACTAAACTCCAACTAGCAGAGGAATTTGCATGAAAAAAGGAGACATACCGAACTGCAGTCTGGCAGTGATCCTGATGGCACAGACAGCTTGCATATTGCCGAGTAGTGGTAGGACCTAAGAATTAACCTAAAAATCAGCCCTGCTAGCCAGGGACTGCATGGAGGACTGCTCTGGTGGCCGGTGAATAAAAGGAGAAGCAGCGGAGAAGAAGGTGGATTGAGCTGTGGATTTTTACTGGTCCAGAGAGGGCAGCCATTTTGAATGTTTACAAGCAGTTTGACCATTTTGGATATTTAAAGCAACAGCATTCTCTTAGATTCCAGGGATTTAAGAACAAGATCCTCTTGCTGGGAAGTGCAGGGATATTCCAGATGCAGACGGCTGGAAAGGTGTGACATTCCCCTTGTTACTCTTATAACCCACACCCTCTTGGTGAACAGAGGTGTGGCCATCCCTCACTCGCACCCACCTTCTGGGTTGGAAAGAACTCCATCCCAGTCTGTCTGCTCAGATGGAGCCTGGGTGCCCTGCCTCAATTTTTATTTCTTTTTTTTGTGTGTGTTTTAGTCTGTTTTAAAACTACTACTATAATTATAACTTTTGTCCTTTTTACTATTATTCCTTAGTCTTCCCCTCCCAGGTTCTAGCTTTCAGCTTTTTTTGTTTTTCCTATTCCTGGTTGCATTTTTTTTCTTTCCTTCTCATGGTGACACCCATTCTTTGGTTTTCTTTTTTTTTT
>NW_006930235.1:3898-4630 GCF_000298275.1 Orycteropus afer afer
TCCATTCAGGAAGTCCAACGAACCCCAAACAGGATAGACCCCAAAAGAAAATCACCAAGACATATCATCATCAAACTCATCAAAACCAAAAACAAAGACTAAATCTTGAAAGCAGCATGGGAAAAACAGTTACTTACAAAGGACAACCAGTAAAAATAAGCTCTGATTTCTCAGCCCAAACTATGCAAGCGAGAAGGCAATGGGATGGTTTATATAAAATCCTGAAAGAGAAAAACTTTAAATGAAGAATTATTTACCTGGCAGAACTGTCACTCAAATATGATGGTGAAATTAGGAGATTTCCAGATAAGCAGAAACTAAGGGAATTTCTTAAAACCAGACCAACCTTTCAAGACATGCTAAGCGGAATCCTTTGAACAGAGAACCAAAAATAGTAAACAACAACTGACCATTAATACACATGATGACATAACCCAGAAACCACAGTTATGGACATGTCCAAAGTAAAATAAGCTTACAAGATTCTAAACAGAGAACCAGATACTTCATTTGGCAAATGAGGATAACTGCAAAGCAAAAAGAGGGAAAATAGTGTGTAGTTACAGAACTTCTAAATGGTGAGGAAGTCAAGAGTTGCAAGATAGAATGGACTACTCCAAACTCAGGGAGAAAATTGTAAATCACAGAGTAACCTCAAAGAAAAATGATAAACCTTCACATCACAATAAAAAAGAGGACAAGCACAAATATTCAGCAAATACTAAAACAACA
>NW_006930236.1:0-1148 GCF_000298275.1 Orycteropus afer afer
GACCCCTCCTTGGGTTTCCGAGGCAGTATCACTACGGAAGTAGGATTGCCCAACCTTCCTTCCGAGGAGTGGCTGGTGGGTTTGAACTGCCAGCCCTCCTGCCTTGGAAACCCAAGGAGGGGTCTCTATGAGTCGGGGCCAACTCAACGGCACATAACAACAACAAACAACATTAGTTTTCTAACTCCAGGTCTTTGTACATTTCATTATAATTATTGACTTTGTCTTTTCAAGCTGCTCTTTGAAATTTTCTGTTCAGCTCTTTTATTCTACTGATTCTTCCATTTGCTTTAGCTACTCTCTGCTCAAGCACAAGTTTCTGTCTCTTCCAACATCCATTTTTTTCTTTTCTTCCTTTACTGTCTTTTTAATGACCTTTTGCTTTCTTCATGGATGATGTTTTTGATGTCATCACACAATTCCTCTGGTTTTCAGTCATTAGTATTCAATGCATCAAATCTATTCTTTAGATGGTCTCTAAATTCAGGAGAGATGTTATCAAGGTCATATTTTGGCTCTCATGGACTTGATTTTAACTGGATTCAACTTCAACTTGAACTTGCATATAAGCAGTTAATGGTTAGTTCCACAATCATCTCCTGGCCTTGTTTTGGCTGAAGATATTGAATTTCTCCATTGCCACTTGCCACAGATGTAGTCAGTCTGATTCCTGTGTATTCCATGTGTAGAAGTCCACATGTATAGCAGCAGTTTATGTTGTTGAAAAAAAGTGTTTGCAATGAATAATTCTTTGGTCTTACAAAATTCCATCACTTGATCTCCAGCATCATTTCTATCACCAAGGCCATATTTTCCAACTACTGGTGATTCTACTTTGTTTACAACTTTTTCATTCCAGTGAACCAGTGATAATCAACACATCTTGATTGCATGTTTGGTCAATTTCAGACTGCAGAATTTGGTAGAAATCGTCAATTTCCTCATCTTTGGGTTTGATGGTTGGTACATAAATTTGAATAATAGTAGTAGTAACCAGTCTTCTTTATAGGTATATGGATATTATCCTACCCATGTAATATATATGTTGTTGTTGTTATGTGCCATTGAGTTGGACCCGACTCATAGCAACCCCTCCTTGGGCTTCTGAGGCAGTATCACTATGGAAGTAGATTGCCCCATCTTCCTTC
>NW_006930236.1:3368-3912 GCF_000298275.1 Orycteropus afer afer
AATTTAAGCCTCATGTTGCAATATTGAAAGATTCTATGGGCAAAATATTGAATGATGCAGGAAGCATCAAAAGAAGATGGAAGGACTACATGGAGTCACTGTACCAAAAAGACCTGGTCAGTCTTCATCCATTTCAGGAGTTGGCATATGTTCAGCAATCAATGGTATTGAAGAAAGAAGTTGAAGCTGCACAGAAGGAATTGGTGAAGAACAAGGATCCAGGAATTGATATAATACTCTTTGAGTTGTTTCAACAAACGGATGCCCCTCTGGAGGCACATGACTATGCCAAGAGATTTGGAAGACAGGTATCTGGCCAGCTGACTGGAAGAGATTTATATTTCTAACCATTCCAAAGAAAGGTGATCCCACAGAATGTGGATATTATCAAACAGTGTCATTAATATCATGTGCAAGTGAAATCTTACTGAAGATAATTCAAAAACGGTTCAGCAGTATATTGACAGAGAACTTCCAGAAATGCAAGCTGGATTCACAAGAGGACATGGAACAAGGGATATCATTGCTGATGTCAGATGGATCT
>NW_006930237.1:0-611 GCF_000298275.1 Orycteropus afer afer
GTGCAGCTTCAACTTCTTCCTTCAATATCATTGTTTCTTGATCATATGCTACCTCGTGAAATGGATGAACATTGACCAATTCTTTTTGTACAGTGACTCTGGGTATTCTTTCCATCTTCTTTTGATGTTTCCTGCATCATTCAATATTTTGCCCATAGAATCTTTCTTCCATACTACAATTTGAGACTTACATTTTTTCTTCAGTTCTTTCAACTTGAGAAATGCCAAGCGTGTTCTTCCCTTTTGGTTTTCTAACTCCAGGTCTTTGTACATTTCATGATAGTAATTGACTTTGTCTTCTTGAGCTGCTCTTTGAAATCTTCTCTTTGGGTCTTTTGTCTTGTCATTTCTTCCATTTGCTTTAGCTACTCTCCTTTCAAGATTAAGTTTCAGAGTGTCTTCTGACAATCATTTTCGTCTTTTCTTCTTTTCCTGTCTTTTTTTTTAATGACTTTTTGCTTTCTTCACGTATGATGTTCTTGATGTCATCCCACAATTCATCTGGTTTGTCATTAATGTTCAATGCATCAAATCTATTCTTTAGATGGTCTCTAAACCCAGGTGGGATGTAACCAAGGTCATAATTTGGCTCTTGTGGACTGTTTTAACTG
>NW_006930237.1:3196-4072 GCF_000298275.1 Orycteropus afer afer
GGATCTCTAGTGGCATTGTGCTTAAGGCATTTGGCTGCTAACCAGAAGTTTAGTGTTTCAAACCTACCAGCTCTCCATGAAAGTAAGAGAAGGCAATTTACTTCCATAAAGATTTACAGCCTCAGAAACCCACTGGGGGTTACTGTGGGTCAGAATTGACTTGATGACAATGAGTTTTTTTTTTTTTTTCTCTAATCATCTACAACTTTATAATCTGAGTCCTAAATTTAATCCTTCTCTCTCTCTTTTTTTTTTTTCTAATATCACTCTTTAATGACACCACTTAATAACCAACTACCTTGGTTATGTATGTAGCTTAGTCACTGATTCTATCAGATTCAATTTGTCCCATGTGTTAAATGGGTATAAGTAAAAGCAAAGCACTCAATCAGGTCATTTTTTAAAGCTATGAAACCTAAAACCTTATTACTTTTAATAATCATTATTCTTTTATCTTTCTCAATGACACTGTTTGAAAATGTAGCTCACTTTTTTTTTCTCACATTCTTATTTGTCTTTGGTTCCACATTTGGAAAGTATCTATTACTCCGTTAAGTGTTTTTCATCATATTCTTGGTCATTGGGAAGGAGTGTTATTAAACATACTGAGGAAATCTTACTTTTTACTTCAAGACTGTGCAGAGGTGCCGTGTCCAACTTCACCCTCCACTCTGTTGCCTACAAACGTAAGAAGGTTCTATCAGTGGCTGATTCCACCCTCATAGATATTGAGAAGTGATTTGTTCATTGGCTTTTTTACCACATCAGTTTATATAAAAACTATTTGGGAGGAAACTGTTTTTTATGTCTATTTTTTAATTTTTAAGTTTGTGCTATCATTATTGTTTTCTTTTTCTTTCTTTCTCTTTTGTAAAG
>NW_006930237.1:4722-5860 GCF_000298275.1 Orycteropus afer afer
CTCACCTTATAGCCAAACCTGAATGGCTCTTTGACAATTTCCTCTAGAGAAGTGACTGAATATTTGGACTAAACAGTATAAAAACTTCTAATCTTTTTTTTTTTTTTTAAAGTGTCCTATTGATTCTAATTATTTATTTACTTTTTTAACGTATAACAGAAACCAGTTACCTTTAATTTAGGACTGACATTTACATGCTCAGAAGGAGGTATCCAAGGTGGACAATTCATTTTCATCTTAGTGAAAACGTTATTTAAATGTCAGAAAATTGCATATTTAACATTTGCAGTAATTAAGGAACTTTAATTTAATAATAAGTCTCTCTGTCTTTATCTATTTACACTCTTCCCTCTGTACTGGTCTGGCACTTTCCTTAGTGAATCAACTGCCACTAATTGCTTCTTTTTGAAGTGTAAATACATTTTAATTCT
Organism: Orycteropus afer afer; assembly: GCF_000298275.1. Taxonomy (NCBI): domain Eukaryota; kingdom Metazoa; phylum Chordata; class Mammalia; order Tubulidentata; family Orycteropodidae; genus Orycteropus; species Orycteropus afer. The sequence continues at coordinate 5,154 of NW_006930237.1, forward strand.
TCTTACAGGCCAAATAGCACGTTTACTATTTAATTGGTAATTACCTTCTCCATGAATTACTTCCTTTTAGGGGCTTCTCCTATGGGAGCAAAGAGTTTTGTTTACATTTTGCCACTGTGGAAATCAATCTCCCTCTAATTCTGAGGGAGGTGGCTCTATAATATCCACAGCAAACATGGCTCCTCTTGGTTCTGTGAGGCAACTCAGGGAACCCTGTTCTGAGAGCCACACTCACATCAGCTCCAAATGGCACCAGTACAACATCACACAGGAATACCTGGTCAATCGAGACTGAAAAGACAAGGAAGATGTTTGAGATTTTAATTTGCCTTCCATTGAAGTGTATTCATTTAGCAATAAACAAATTTTGTCAAATTATAGTTGACTTATACATAAGGGTTCAGGTGGTTGCGATTTGTTCTAAGGAAGACTGGCTAAAGCTTGCTGTTAGGCAGATTCACTACAGTTAGTAGAGTCATTGGTTAGAACCAGAGCTCAAATGCTCTTTGGAGGATGAATGTGAATTTCACATCCAGGAAAGGGCACCAGGATCATTTACGTGCAAAATAAATCAATAAAATATCAAGACAGTTTTAGACAACATTTTTTCATATTCTGGCATGGGCAAAAATGCTATTGCTGTTAAGTGCCATCCAGACAATTTTGATGAATGGTCACTCCATCTGACAGAGCAGAACTGTCACAAA
>NW_006930238.1:0-998 GCF_000298275.1 Orycteropus afer afer
CCTTGTTTCTACCACTTTATCTTGCTTCTTTGTGTGGCCTGTGATGGTCTGTTGTCTCTGAGGAATCATGGCATTTTTGTATTTAGATCTCTGTTAACTGTTTTTGAAGAGCAGCCAAGGGTGATTCAGGCTCTTCTTGGTGTTTTTTTAATCATTGGCCCATTGGTGGAGAAGGAGGTAGTGGCTCTTGCTAAGTAAGTGAAGTTGCAGGAGGTGTGTGTGTAGTTTTATTTTATGGGGACTGTTGTTTTCTCCCACTCAGACAGAATTTATAATTGAATAACTATCAAAAAACTAAAAGCTCATGGATGAAAAATACAGCATGTAATCACACAGGAATAGTAACCAAAAAAAAAAAAAAGATAAAAGGGAAGAAAAAAACAAGAAAACCTGCATCATCTGGGGATAGGGCAATAAGAAAAGAAAAAGTAGAGAAGGAGAATAATAAATGAAAAAAAATTGGAAAAATGCAAAAAGAATATCAAGGAACAGGGTTAACCACAAGAAAAAAGTGGAGGGGGGCGGGGGACCTTAAATTAAAAAAAAAAAATTTCAACCAGTCACAGGGAAAAGAAAAGATGCTGAAAACTAGGACCTGGGAGGGGAAGATTAAAAATAATAAGAAGAAAGACAAAAGTATTAATAATATTAGTTGTTTTAAAACAGACAAATACAAGCAAACTGATCACTAGAAAAAAAAAGTGAAAAAGAAAAAAATAAAAATAAAAGTAAAAAAAAAGAAAAGAAAAATCAGTGGAGTAAAGGGCAGGGCACCCAGGCTCCGTCTGAGCACACAGACTGTGAAGGAGTTCCTGTAGGCCCAGAAGGTAGGTGGCAGTGGGCGATGGCTGCACCTCCATTCACCAAGCGGGTGTTGGGTATAAGAGTAACAAAAGGAATGTAGTACCTTGTCAGTCTTGCAGGTCCTGAGTGTCCTTGGGGTTGCTGGAAAGCAGAACATGTTCTTAAGCCCCAGGAATCTGCGAGAGTGCTGTCTC
>NW_006930238.1:1227-4544 GCF_000298275.1 Orycteropus afer afer
GGAATCTCCAAGCTGTCTGTGCTGTCAGGATCGCTCAGGATCATTGCCAGACTGCAGCTCTGTCTCCTTTTTTGGTATTTTCATGCAAATTCTTCTGTTAATTGGGGTTTATTCCACTTCTATATCCTTCCCTTCAAGGCTCAGGGGCCAGGGTTAGCTTCTGTGTCTGTGTTAATTGGTTTCCCTTTTCTTTGTTGAAGAGGGTCTGTGCAATCTTTCTGCCTAGTCTGACATCTTTCTGGATCTCTATTTATTTATTTTTAAATGCATTTGATTGAAATATAATTTATTTACAGTTAAATACACAAAACTAAAGTGACATGGGTCAGTGCATTCTTTTTTTTTTTTTTTCCTGCAGTGTTCTCTCCCTTTCCCTTCCACCCCTGGCAACCAACAGAGAAAGTTTCCTTCCATATATAAACCTTTCCTTGACCCTCCACAACAACAAACTAATACTATATTTGTCCTTCTATGATTGACTTATTTCACTCAGCATAATGTCTTCCAAGTTCATCCATGTTATGGGGTGTTTTGCTGGCTCTACACTATTCTTTAGTGCTGCATGTTATTCCATTGTATGCATGTACCATAGTTTGGTTACCCATTCTTCTGTTGATGGGCATGTAGGGTGTTTCCATCTTTTTGCTACTGTAACTAGTGCTGTGACGAACATGGCTGTGCATATATCTGTTCCTGTCCTGACTCTCACTTCTCTAGGATATATATATCTAATAAAGAGATTGCTGGTTCAAATGGTATCTCCAATTCCAGCTTTCTAAGGAATCACCATACTGCTTTCCACAGTGGTGGTATCACTTCACAGTCCCACCAGCAGTGTATGAGAATCCCAATCTCTCCACATTCTTGCCAGCATTTGTTATTTTCTGTCTTGTTAAACTTTGCCATTAGTGCTGGGTTGAGATGATATCTCATTGTTGTTTTGATTTGCATGTCTCTGATGGACAATGATCATGAGCATCTCTTCATATATTTGCTGGCCACCTGAATATCCTCCTTGGTGAAGTGTCTATTCATGTCTTCTGCCCATTTTTCAATTGGATTGTTAATCCCTTCGCTGTTGAGGCATTGGAGTTTTCTATAAATCTTAGAAATAAGTCCCTTGCCAGATATGTAATTATGAACGAGTATGAATTTGTTGCTGTCATTTTGTTAATGTGCTTTTTTGTGGTGTTGATTTCTTTGTTCCATATAATTTTCCATGCTGAGCTCATTTTGTTTATGAATCATGTTATTACTTCCTTCGTTGCTATTATTTTAATATTTGCTAAATATTTGGGCTTGTCCTCTTTTTCATTTTTATGTGAAGGTTTATCATTTTTCTTTGAGGTTACCCTGTGATTTATTCTTACCAAGTTCAGAACAGTCTGTTCTATCTTGTAGTTGTCTTGACTTCCCTACCATTTAGAAATTCTGTAATGACACAGTTTTTTCCTCTTTTTGGTTTGTAGTTGTTCTCCTTTGTCAATTAATGTCTCTGGTTCCCTGTTTAAAATCTTGTAGGTTTATTTACTTTGGATACTTCTGTAATTGGGTTGGTTTCTGGGTCATGTCATCATGTGTGTTAATGGTCAGTTACTGTTTGTTGTTGTTGCTTCTCTGTCCAAAGGACTCCCTTTAGCATCTCCTGTAGGTGGGCCTGGTTTTAACAAATTCACTTAATTTCAGCTTATTGGGAAATGTCCTAATTTCACCATCATATTTGAGGGACAATTTTGCTGGGTATATAATTCTTGTTTGGAAATTTTTCTCTTTCAAGGCTTTACATATACCATCCCATTGTCTTCTCACTTGTGTGTTTTCTGCTGAGACATCAGCTTAGTATTATTGGTTGTCCCTTGTAAGTAACTTTTCATTTTTCCCATGCTGCTTTCAGGATTCTTTCTTTGTGTTTGGTTTTGGTGAGTTTGATGATGATATGTCTTGGTGATTTTCTTTTGGGGTCTATCCTGTTTGGAGTTCTTGGACATCTTGAATGGATATATTCTCATCTTTCATCATACCAGGAAAATTCTCTTCCAAAAAATCTTCAATAATTTTCTCTATGGTTTTATTTCCTCTTTCTGTTTTGGAATTCTGCTTACATGTAGGTTATTCATTTTGATGGTATCCCACATGAACCTTAGGCTTTCTTCATTTTGTTTGGTCTTTTTACTGACTGATCCCTTTCCATAGAAATATTCAGGTATTTTCCTTCAATCTCAGTAATTCTTCCACTGATTCAATTCTACTCCTTTGTCCTTTCAACGTGTTATCTATTTCTGAAAATTTAATACTAATCTTCTAGACTTCTGTCTGTAGATTTTGTATCATTTTTAATTTTCCACATATTTTGTCATTTTGGTCTTGTATTGCCTTTCAAAATAGAAAATAGAACAATATCATTAATATCGCACACAAGTAAGATCTTACTGAAGATAATTCAAAAATGGTTGCAGCAGTATATTGACAGAGAACTTCCAGAGGTGCAAGCTGGATTCAGAAGAGGACGTGGAACAAGGTATATCATAGCTCTTGTCAGATGGATCTTGGCTCAAGGCAAAGAATACAGGAAAGATGTCTTCATGAGGAACCTGTATGGGAATTCCCATTCTTCTCAATGTTATCATAATTTGCCATGATCCACATAATCAAATGCCTTTGCATAGTCAATAAAACACAAGTAAACTTTCTGGTATTCTTTGCCTTGAGCCAAGATCCACCTGACAACAGCTATGATATCCCTTGTTCCATGTTCTCTTCTGAATCCAGCTTACACCTCAGGAAGTTCTCTGTCAATATACTGCTGCAACCGTTTTTGAATTATCTTCAGTAAAATCTTACTTGTGTGTGATATTAATATATTGTTCTATAATTTCCACAATCTGTGGGATCACCTTTCTTTGGAATGGGTATAAATATGGATCTCTTCCAGTCAGTTGACCAGGTATCTGTCTTCCAAATCTCTTGGCATAACTGAGTGAGTGCCTCCAATGGGGCATCCATTTGTTGAAATATCTCGATGGGTATTCCATCAATTCCCTGAGCCTTGTTCTTCTCCAATTCTTTCATTGCAGCTTTGACTTCCTCCTACAGTACCATTGGTTCTAAATCATATGCCACTTCCTGAAATGGATGAAGATCAACCAGTTCCTTTTGGTACAGTGATCTGTGTATTCCTGCCATCTTCTCTTGATGTTTCCTGCATAATTCAATATTTTGCCCATGTTGTTGTTTGTTGTTATGTGCTGTCGAGTCAGCCCTGACTCATAGCGACCCCTCCTTGGGTTTCCGAGGCAGTATCACTACGGAAGTAGGAT
>NW_006930239.1:0-2136 GCF_000298275.1 Orycteropus afer afer
AAAAATTTAATCTTTAGAAGGTCCCAATCATCCGGTTTCTCTTCTTTTGTTTGTGCCTTTTGAGTTATGCTTGATAGTCTAATTATGCCATATATTAGGACCCTTAAATTTGCCTGTAGTTTTTTCTTGAGGCACTCCATAGTTTTGAGTTTCACATTTAAGTCTTTGATCCATCTGGAGTTCATTTTTGTGAATGGTGTGAGGTACAAATCTTGTTTCATTTTTCTAAAAATGGATCTTCAGTTTTGCCAGAACCATTTATTAAAGAAACATTGTCTTCCCCATTTAATGGATTTTGGCTCTTTGTCAAAAATCAGCTGACCATAGGTCCTAGGATCTATTTCTGGGTTCTCAATTCTATTTCATTGGTCTATGTATCTGTCATTAAACCAATACCAGGCAGTTTTGACTGCTGTGGCTGTCTAGTTGGTTTGGAGATCTGGCAGTGTGAGACCTCCTACTTTGTTCTCCTTCAATAGTGCTTTGCTTATTTGAGGTCTCTTTCCTTTCCATATAAAGTTAGTGATTGTTTTTTCCATATCCCTAAAGAATGTTGATGGGATCTGGATTGGGATTACATTGAATGTATAGATTGCTTTTGGTAGAATTGACATTTTCCCAATGTTCAATCTTCCTATCAATGAGCATGGAATTTTCTTCCATTTATGTAGTTCTCTTATGGTTTCTTGAAATAGAGTTTTATAGTTTTCTTTGTACAGGTCTTTTGTGTCCCTGGTAAGATTTATTCCCAAAAAATTTTATTTTTTTCGTAGCTATTGTAAATGGTATTGAATTCCTTATTCCTTCTTCAGCAATCTCTTAGCTGGTGTAGAGGAATACATCTAATTTTTGGATTTTGACCTTACATCCTCCCACCATGCTAAGTCTCTCAATTAGTTCCAGTAGATTTTTGACTGAGTCTCTTGGATTTTCTAAGTACAGGATCATATCATCTGCAAATAGAGATAATTTGTTTTCTTCCTTACCAATATGAATGCCTTTGATTTCCCTTTCTTGCCTTATGGCCCTGGCTAGGACTTCCAGTACATTGTTGAATAGAAGCGGTGATAGCAGGCATCCTTGTCTGGTTCCTGTTCACAAGAGCAATAGTTTTAGTCTTTCTCCACTGAGAATAATGTTGGCTGTTTGTTTTGCATAGATGCCCTTTATTATGTTGAGGAATGTCCCTTCTATTTCTATTTTGCTGAGAGTTTTGATCAGGAATGGGTGTTGGATTATATTGAATGCCTTTTCTGCATCAATTGATATGATCATGTGGTTCTTCTCCTTTGTTTTATTTATGTGGTGGATGATGTTGACTGTTTTTCTAATTTGAACCATCCTTGCATCCAGATATGAACCCCACTTGGTCGTAATGAATGATTTTCTTGATATGTTGTTGGAGTCTATTGGCTAGGAGTTTGTTGACGATTTTTACATCTATATTAATGAGGGATATTGGTCTGTAATTTTCCTTTTGAGTAATGTCTTTGCCTGGTTTTGGTATCAAGGTTATGCTTGCTTCATAAAATGAGTTAGAGAGGATTCCATCATCTTCTATGTTTAGGAATAGTTTGAGTTGGAATGGTTTCTATTCTTCTCTGAATGTTTGGTAGAACTCTCTGGTGAAATCATTTGTGCCAAGACATTTTTTTGCTGGTAATTTTTTGATGACCTGTTCAATTTCTTCTCTGTGATGGGCCTGTTCAATTTTTCCACATCAGTCTGTGTTAGTTTAGGTAAATGGTGTGCTTCTAGAAAACTGTCCATTTCTTCCAAATTTTCAAATTTGTTGGAGTACAGATCTTCATAGTACTTTGATATTATCCTTTTCATTTCAGTTGGTTCTGTTATGATGTCACCCATTTCATCTCTTATTCATGTTATTTGTTTTATCTCCCTCTTTTCCTTTCTTAAATTTGCCAGTGGTTTGTCAATTTTATTAATCCTTTCAAAAAACCAACTTCTGGTCCTGTTGATTTTTTCTATAGCCTTTCTATTTTCTGATTCATTGATTTCTGCTCGAATCTTGATTATTTCCTTTCTTCTGGTGACTGAGGGCTTTTCTTGCTGTTCTTTTTCTAATTGTTGGAGATGTTGGTTTAATGTGTTGACTTTGGCTCTTTCTTCTTTTTT
>NW_006930239.1:2962-3984 GCF_000298275.1 Orycteropus afer afer
GATTTTTAGTCTATTTTTGTCTTTATCTCTAAGGTGTATCTCTTGTAGGCAGCATATTGATAGGTTTTGTTTTCTTATCCAATCTGCAACTCTCCGTCTCTTGACATTTATTGGTGCATTTAATCCATTAACATTCAGTGTGATTATTGACAAGTATGATTTGATTGTTGTCATTTTTGTATGTGTCTTTTCATGGTGTCCCTGGTTTCTCTGTTCCATATTATTTTCTGTGCTGAGCCCATTATGTTTACGAATCTTGTTATCATTTCCTTTGTTGGTGTTGATTTAGTATTTGCTGAGTATTTGTGCATGTCCTCTTTTTTATTGTGATGTGAAGGTTTATCATTTTTCTTTGAGGTTACCTTATGATTTATAATTTTCCCGCTGAGTGTAGAGCAGTCCATTTTTTCTTGCAACTCTCTTGACTTCCTCATGATTTAGAAGTTCTGTAACTACATAGTCTTTTCCCTCTTTTTATTTGTAGTTGTCCTCATTTTTCAACTGATATCTCTGGTTCCCTGGTTAGAGTCCTGTAAGTTCATTTTGCTTTTGATATGTCCATAGCTGTGGTTTCTGGGATATGTCATCTTGTGTATTAATGGTCAGTTGTTATTTGCTATTTTTGGTTCTCTTTTCAAAGTACTCCCTTTAGCGTGTCTTGTAAGGTTGATCTGGTTTTAACAAATTCCCTTAGTTTCTGTTTATCTGGAAATCTCCTAATTTCACCATAATATTTAAGGGACAATTTTGCCAGGTATATGATTCTTGGCTCAAATTTTTCTCTTTCAGGGTTTTATATATGCTATCCCATTGTCTTCTTGCTTGCATGGTCTCTGGTGAGAAATCAGAGCTTATTCTTACTGGCTGACCTTTGTATGTAACTTGTTGTTTCTCCCATTCTGCTCTCAGGATTCTGTCTCTGTCCTTGGTTTTGGTGAGTTTGATGATGATATATCTCAGTGATTTTCTTTTGGGGTCTATCCTCTTTGGGGTTCCTTGGACTTCCTGAATGGATATTTTCT
>NW_006930239.1:4242-4687 GCF_000298275.1 Orycteropus afer afer
GTATTAATCTTCTGGATTTCTATCTGTAGATTTAGAATCATTTCTACTTTTTCATTTATTTTGTCATTTTGTTCTTGTATTTTCTTCCAAAATTCCTCCAGGGTTTTTTCTGTGTTTTCTTTGGTCTGTCTCTCATTCCTTTGAAGATACCTAAATATAATTCTTTTGAATTCCTTATCAGAGAGTTTCAATACTGCTTCTTTCTCAGGGATGTGTTCTAGGTCTGTATCCTGTTCTCTTGTTTCTACCAATTTATCTTGCTTCTTTATGTGGACTGTGATGTTCTGTTGTTTCCAATGCATCATGGTATTATATTAAGATCTCTGTTAATTGTTTTTGAAGAACAGCAAGGATGATTCAGGCTCTTCCTGGTGGTTTTTTATCATTGGCCTATTGGTGGAGAAAGAGTTGTTGGCTCTTGCTCAGTAAGTGAAATTTAGGAGGT
>NW_006930240.1:0-1526 GCF_000298275.1 Orycteropus afer afer
CTGATTTTTTTCTTCATTTATCATTTTATCTTCCTTTTTCAATATACTTTAAAGTTAATTTTGCATATCTGTTTAAATAATGTTAAATACATATCAAGTAGAATTTAATACAACCACACTTAATTTTAAGAAATGTTTATATAGAATGCAACACACAAATCTTGCTGTTGCTTTTATTAAGTTTCTTTAAGTCAATTCTGACTGATAGAGACCATATGCAAAACAGAATGAAACATTGCCTGGTCCTCCACTATCTTCAAAATCATTGATATGCTTTAATGCATTGCTGTAGTCACTTTGTCAATGGATATCATTTAGGGTCTTATTCTTTGCTGATACTTTACTTTACCAAACACGATGTGCTTTTCCAAGTACTCGTCCCTTCTAATAACATGTCCAAAATATTTGAGACAAAATCTCACCATCCTCACTATTAAGAAGCATTATGGATTTACTTCTTCGAGACAGGTTTGTTCATTCTTCTGACAGTCCATGGCATATACAATATTCTTTGTCAATACTGTACCAAAAACACACCAATTATTGCTCAGTCTTCCTTATTCATTGCACACCTTTCACAAACATATAATGCGATTGAAAATAATCTGGATTTGGATCAAGTGCAGGTTGGTCTTCAAAGGCCAATCATTGCTTTTTAAAACTTTTAAGAGGTCTTTTGCAGCAGATTCACCCAATGAAATACATCATTCAATGTATTGATTGCTGCTTTATGGGCATTGATTGTGGATACAAATAAAGTCACCATTTATCATGATGATGCTCATTGGTCTGATTGTAAGGATTGTATTTTTGTTTTCTTTATGTTGAGGTATAATCCATACTGAAGGCTGCAGCCTTTTATCTTCAAGTCCCTTCTATTTCAAATAAGTAAGGTTGTGTCATTTGCAAATTGAATGTTGTTAATGAGTTTTCCCTTCAAACTTGATGCTGCAGTCTTCTTCACATGGTCCAGCTACTTGAATTGTTTGCTTAGAGTATGGAATAAACAAGTATGGTGAAACAATACAACCCTGGCATGCACCTTTCCTGATTCCATACCATTTAGTATCCCTTTGTTCTATTGAAATGTGTGTCTCTTGGTCTATGTACAGCTTCTCATGTGTACAATTAGATGTTCTGGAATTCTCACTCTTCATAATGTTATCCATATTTGCTATGATCCACACAGTTGAGTGCTGTCTCATGGTAAATAAAGCAGAAGTATTTTATTCTGGTATTCTTTTCTTTCTGCCAAGATCCATTTTATGTCAGCACTCATACCCCTCATTTCACACCTTCTTTGAATCTTTCTTAAATTTCTGGCTGTTTCCTGTCAATGTGCTTGTGACAGTTTGGGTTGTGTGTCAACTTGGCTGGACTACAATTCTGAGTGGTTTAAACAGTTGTGATGTTGTTATTCCCATGATGATATCTTATATATATGGTTTGAACAACCAATTAGTTGAAAGGGAGTTTCCCTAGGGGTGTGACCTGTTTCATATATATATATATATATATATATATAT
>NW_006930240.1:1720-2235 GCF_000298275.1 Orycteropus afer afer
TGGTCTTGGATTCATCATCCACCAAATTCAGCACCTGTTGTATTGCCTGCCAACCTTGAGGTCCTCAGCCCCTGCAGCTGCATGAATAGGGAAAAGCCTCCAGCTTAACGTTTGATGCAGGAAACTTGGGCCTTGCCAGCCTCTATAATTATGTGAGCCATTTTCCTAAGATATATTTCTCTTTATATATAAACTTCACAGGTTTTGCCTCTCCAGAGAACCCAGCCTAAAACAGTATTACTGCAACCATTTTTGAATTAACTTCAGCAAAATATTATTTGTGTGTAATATTAATGATGTTGTTCAATACTTTCCATATTCTGCTGAATCACTTTTCTTTTGAATGGGAACATATATGGATCTCTTCCAATCAGTTGGGATATAGCTTTCATTTATATTTCTTGACAGAGATGACTGAACATTTCCAGTGTTGACTCTCTTTGTTGAAGTATCTCAATTGTTTTTTTTATCAATTCCTGGAACCTTGTTTTACACCAATGCCTTCAGTGCAGCTT
>NW_006930240.1:2725-4596 GCF_000298275.1 Orycteropus afer afer
ATGTATAGTCACCATTAATGTTGTTGAAAAAATAGATTTTTAATATGTATGTCACTGGTCTTGCAAAATTCTAACATGCCATCTCTGGCATCACTTGTATCACCAAGGCCATATTTTCTAACTACTGATTCTTTTCTTGTTTGCAAATTCTGCATTCCAATTAACAATAATTACCAGTGCATCTTAATTGCACTTTTGATCAGTTTCAGACTATGAAAATTGGTCATAGCATCTCATTTCTTTATCTTTAACATTAGTATCGGTGTGTAATTTTGAATAAGAGCCATCCTAACTGATCTTCCTTGTAGAATGTGTATTTTCCTATCACTGAGAGTGTTTTACTTCAGAATATGTCTTGAAATGTTAATTTTGATGATGAATGTGATGCCATTCCTCTTCAATTTTTCCAGCTTAGTAGGCTATGTGATTATCAGATTAAAAATGACCAATAGCAGTCCATTTCCTCTCAATAATGCATTCTATTTGATTTTTGATGACTTCTAATATACCAAGATTCATATTTCACTTGTTTCATCCACATTTCCATTCCCATTAGTAATGGATGTTTACACTTGTATCTTCTTGTTTTGAGTTGTGCTGTATATATGAGCAGAATATCTACCCCGAGGAGATGCAGCCCTTAGATCAATCAAGGGTGAGAGATCAGAAGTGCAGCATTTGCATAGAGGGAAAGCTAAACAGACAGGAAAGCATAGATAAAAAGGACACAGAGAAGGGGTAGTCACAGGGAGATGGGAGGAGAGTTGTTTATTGCTAGAATTTTAATTGGTGCCATGAAAACTAATGAGTGTGAACTGTTGAGAGTGAAATAATCTGCTTTGTATATTTTCACCCAAATAACAACACAGACCTTTTTTTTTTTTTTGAAGTTGAAAATAGAAATATCATTTGATCCAGCAATCCCACTACTAGGAATGTATCCTAAACAGGAGACGAATAGATATATGCACATCTGTGTTCCTAGTAGCATTATTTAGGATAGCAAAGAGATGGAAACCACCAAAACAAACCATGGTACATATACACAGTGAAACACTGTGCAACATTAAAGAATAATGAAGAATCTGAGAATCACTTCATAATGTGGATGAACTTGGAGGCCATTGTGCTGAGTGAAATGAGTCAATCACAGAAGGACAAATATTGTCTGAGTCCATTCTTATAAAAATTCAAGGGAAGATTTACAAAGGGAAGGAAAGTATCTTAGTTGTTTACCAGGCCTGGGAGACAAAAGAAGGGAAAATTGCTTGCTAATTAATAGGTAGTTGTTGATTTGGGTGAAGATGAATAAACAAATAAATACAATACATAGAATGAACTGTTCTAAATTTGGTGATAAAATTATAATCATAGGGTAACCTCAAAGAAAAATGATAAACCTTCACATCACAATAAAAAAGGGGACAATCACAAATATTCAGTATATACTAAAACAATAGCAACAAAGGAAATGGTAACACAATTCATAAACATAAAGAGCTCAGCACAAAAAATAATATGAAACAAAGAAAGAAGAGACACCATGAAAAAGCACATAACAAAATAACAGCAACAAATTCAATCTTATCAATAATTACCCTGAATGTTAATGGATTAAATGCACCACTCAAGAGACAGAGAGTTGCCCATTGGAGAAGAAAACACAACCTATGCTGCCTACAAGAGATACACTTTAGGGATAAAGAAAAAAATAGATTAAAAATCAAAAGATGGAAAAAGACATATCAAGCAAATGGCAACTGTGAAAAAACAGGAGTGGCAATATTAATTTCACTTCAAATTGACTTTAAGACTTTAAGACAAAAACCACCATAGGAGACAAAGAAGGATATCATATAATGATTAAAGTA
>NW_006930241.1:0-4576 GCF_000298275.1 Orycteropus afer afer
CAATGACATGAGACAAAGTATATGTGAACTGCTGTATGAAAAGTGAATTTACTCTGTAAATCTTCACCCAAATCCTAATAAAAAAAAAAAATTATCAGTATAAAAGCATTTATATCAATACATTTATAACTATAGAGAAAATAAATTTTCAGGAACAAGAATACTCAATATTAGGACGCAGGAGCTCTAAACTCTCAAAATTTATTGAGGACCCCAAATAATTTTATTTATACAGGTTATTGTGCTTGTTAGATGTTGATTTAGTTCTGATTCCGTGGCTTTATGTACAAAGTTACCCAGCCCTGTGCCATCCTCACAGATGTTGCTATGTTTGAGACCATTGTTGCAGCCATTATGTCAATCCATCTTGTTGAAGGTCTTTGTCTTTTTCCTGACCATCTATTTTACCAAGCCTGGTATCTTTCGCTAGGGATGGGTCCCTCTTGATAATATATTCAAAGAATATGAGACAAATTCTCACTATCCCTGCTTCTAAGGAACATTCTGGCTATACATTAAGACACATGTGTTTGTTCTAGCAGTCCATATTCAACATTATGTACCAACACCATAATTCAAAGGCATCAATTCTTCTTCAGTCTTCCTTATTCATTGTCAAGCTTTCACATGCATATGCAGAGACTAAAAACACCATGGCTTGAGCAAGGCATACTTAAGTAATCAAAGTGACATATTTACTTTTTAACCTTTTAATGAGGTCAAATTTATTTTGAGGAGATGGCTCTTCTCCAGTCATTTTTGAGTGCCTTTCAACTTGAGAATGAGCTATGGTGGTACAGTGGTTAAAGCATTTGGCTGCTAACTAAACACTAGCTCCTTTGTGGAAGAAAAATAGGGCAATCAGCTTCCCTAAAGATTTATAGCCTTGGAAATCCATGGGGGTGTCTATGAGTCAGAATCAACTAAATGACTGTGTGTTTTTTGGTTTTGTTTTTGTTCAACCTGGGGAGTGCTCAACCTTTAGCACTGTATCAAATAATGTTCTGCTGCTATTCATACAGTTTTCACTGGCACTTTTTTTTTTTTTTTTTTTAAATAGAAACAGATTGCTAGGTCCTTCTTCCTAGTCAGTTTTAGTTGGGAAGCTCCACTGAAACCTGTCTACCATGGGTGATCTTTCTTGTATTTGAAAAACTGATGACATAGCTTCCAGCATCACAGCAACATGCAAGTAATATGTGAGAATGACAAACTTACAGCTGAATGATAGATGCCGGTCACACACACACACATACACACACATACACACACACACACGTACATATGTATCATATCACAAAAGCCATTTTAAATTATTTATTTTTCATTTTAAAATGACAGTAAACAACATATATTCATATAAATCTGTAACTGGCTGTGATCAGTTAGTTGTAATTGCTAATTACAAACAAAGCCAATTACTATAATGAAATGTGCAAAGACCTGGATTTGAAAGCCAAAAGTGAAGAACACACTCAGCATTTCTCAAGCTGAAAGAACTGACGAAAAAATTTAAACCTCAAGTTGCTGTATTGAAAGATTCTATGGGCAAAATATTGAGTGATGCAAGAAGCATCAAAAGAAGATGGAAGGAATACACAGAGTCACTGTACCAAAAAGAACTGCTCAATCTTCATCCATTTCAGTAGGTGACATAGGTTCAAGAACCAATGATACTGAAGGAAGAAGCCGAAGTTGCACTGAAGGAATTGGTGAAGAACAAGGTTTCAACATTTGACTGAATACCCATTGAGATGTTTCAACAAACAGATGTCTCATTGGAGGCACTCACATGGCTAGCCAAGTGATTTGAAAGACAGCTACCTGGCCAACTGACTGGAAGATATCCATATTTGTACCCATTCCAAAGAAAGGTGATCCCTCAGAATGTGGAAATTATTAAACAATATCATTAATATTGCATGCAAGTAAAATCTTACTGAAGATAATTAAAAATGGTTGCAGCAGTATATTGACAGAGAACGTCCACAGGTGCAAGCTGGATTCAGAAGAGGACGTGGAATGAGGGATATCACTGCTGATGTTTGAGGGATCTTGGCTCAAAGAAAAGAATACCAGAAATATGTTTACTTGTGTTTTACTGACTATGCAAAAGCATTGATTGTGTGCATCATAACAAATTGTGGATAACATTGAGAACAATGGGAATTCCAGAACACTAAATTGTACTCGTGAGGAACCTGTACATAGACCAGGAGAATGTTATTCGAACAGTACAAGGTGACCCTGTATGGTTTAAAATCAAGAAGGGAGTGTGTCCTGCTTGTATCTTTTCCTCATACTTATTCAATCTGTATGCGGACCAACTAATCTGATAAACTAGACTATATGAAGAAGAACATGACATCAAGATTAGAGGAAGAATCAGTAACAACCTGCAATACACTGACGACACAACTTTGCTTGCTGAAAATGAGGATGACTTGAAGCATTTACTGATGAAGACTGAAGAATATAGTCTGCAGTATGGATCACATCTCAATATAAATAAAACAAAAATCCTCACAACTGGACCTATAGACATTATCATGATAAATGGAGAAAAGATTGAAGTCAAAAACTTCCACATTGCTTGATTCTACAGTTGTTGCCAATGTAAGCAGCAGTCAGGACATCAGACGATGTATAAACTCAAAACTCACTGCGTTCGAGTAAGATCCAACTCATAGTGACCTCTCCTTGGGTTTCCAAGGTGGTATCACTACAGAAGTAGATTGCTCAACCTTCTTTCCAAGGAGTGGCTGGTGGGTTTGAACCGTCAGCCTTCTGGTTAGCAGTCAAATGCTTTAGGCACTATGCCACCAGAGCTACCCAGACACATATAACACTGGGTAAATCAGCTGAAAAGGACCTCTTTCAAGTGCTGAAGAGCAAAGATGTCTCCTTGAGGACTAAGGTGTACCTGACACAAGCCATGATATTTTCAATCTCCTCATATGCATGTGAGAACTGGAGAATGAATAAGGAAGACCCAAGAAGAATGCTTTTGAGCTGTGGTGCTGGCAAATAATGCTGAAAGTACCATGGACTGCTAAGAGAACTAACAAATCTGTCCTGGAGGAAGTGCAGCCAGAATGTTCCTTTGGAAGCGAGAATAGCCAGACTTTGTCTCACCTACTTTGGTCATGTTATAAGAAGGGACCATTCCCTGGAGAAGGATGTCATGCTTCAGAAGGTGGAGTATCCATGAAAGAGGGGAAGGCCCTCAATGAGATGGATTGACACAGTAGGTGGTGATGGCCTCAAATATAGCAAGGATCATGGAGCTGGTGCAGGACCAGGCAATATTTCATTCTGCTGTGCAAAGCATTGATGTGTTAGAGATGACTCGGCGGCACCTAACAACAACAACATTTATATAAATATACTACTTTTATTAAAAATTGTCTATTTTTAAAAAATTAAAATAGTGTCCATATTTCATTAAAATTTGTCTTACTATTTCATTCAATCTGCTAAAATGATGAGTCTTTGGAATCTTGAAAAATTCACTGTAGATTAGTGGTGGATATAAACAAAAATTGTAAATGAAATTTTAGGATTTTATACTTAGGAAAATGCTTTTCACCTGAGTTTTCCTCAGAATCAACAGGGAGCCCAAGACCACACTTTGAGAAAAGCTGTTCTAGAAAAAAATATATTTAAATTTCAATTAAATGAAATAGTAATAGGAAATATGACTAAATCTGTCATTATTGGAATAAATAATCAGACATCAAAAACTTGTGTCATTCTCATCCCTGGGAGAGTGTAGATGTAGATCTAGATACATTTTACCAATTTTTCAAAAATTAGTAAAAACCCTAGGTTTACCGAAAATAGGAAAAGGAAGATAAGCATCAAATATATGTTTCGCATAGCTTTAATAATGCATGCCACCACTCATATGTCAGTTTGTCATCTGTGATGGCTTGCATGTTGCCAAAAACAAAGGAGACTAGAAAGATATTTACCTGTGTGTTATTGAATATACAAAGGCATTCAACTATGAGGATCATAACAAATTATGGAAAACTTTGTGAAGAATGGAAATTCCAGAACATTTCATTGTGTTCACAAAGAACCTATACATAGATCAAGAGGCAGTTGTACAAAAAGAACAAGGGATACTGAATGGTTTAAAATCAGTAAAGGACTGTGTCAGGGCTGAATAATTTGATCTTACTTACTTAATTTGTATGCCAAGCAAATAACTAGAGAAGCTGAACTATATAAAAAAGAATGTGGCATTGGCAGAAACCTTGCTTGCTGAAAATGAAGAAGACTTGGAACACTTACTGGAGGAGATCAAATACTATAGTCTTAATTATGGATTACACTTCAACATAAAGAAAACAAAAATCCTCCCAAAAGGACCAATAAGCAACATCATGATAAATGGAGAAAAGATAGAAGTTGTCAAGGATTTCATTTTACTTGGATCCACAATCAATGCCTATGGAAGTAGCAGTTAAGAAATCAAATGGCGAGGCGGGGCAAGATGGCGGACTAGGCAGAAGGATTGCACAGACCCTCTTCAACAAAGAAAAGGGAAACCAATTAACACAGACACAGA
>NW_006930242.1:0-591 GCF_000298275.1 Orycteropus afer afer
ATGGAATCCTCCCTAATTCATTTTATGAAGCAAGCATAACCTTGATACCAAAACCAAGCAAAGACATCACCTGAAAGGAAAACTACAGACCTATATCCCTCATGAATATAGATGCAAAAATCTTCAACAAAATCCTTGCCAATAGACTGCAACAACATATCAAGAAAATCATTCATTATGACCAAGTGGAGTTCATATCAGGTATGCAGGGATGGTTCAACATTAGGAAATCAATCAACGTCATCCCCACATTAATAAAACAAAAGAGAAGCAGCATATGATGATATCAATTGATGCAGAAAAGACATTTGATAAAATCCGACACTAATTCCTGATCAAAACTCTCAGCAAAATAGGAAAAGAAGGGATATTCCTCATTATAATAAAGGGCATTTATGCAAAACCAACAGCCAACATTATTCTCAATGAAGAGAGACTGAGACCATTCCTCTTGAAAACAGGAACCAGACAAGGATGCCCGCTATTACCACTTGTATTCAACATTGTACTGGAAGTCCTAGGCAGGACCATAAGGCAAGAAAGGGAAATCAAAGGCATCCAAATTGGTAAGGAAGAAGTCAAACTATCCCT
>NW_006930242.1:3694-5043 GCF_000298275.1 Orycteropus afer afer
TTTGCTGGTTCGATAAAGCCTGGTGAAACCACTGGGACTATTGCCCCTAGCTGCCTTTCAGGTCTGCAATTGAACCCACACCTGTGGTTTCCTGCCAAACAAAATACAGGCATATGAGTTAAACATTTACCTCAAGTAGATACATGCCTTGGAGAGAACAATCATGGGAGTAAGAAGGGCTGCTTATGCACAGGGAGACAGCTCAGGGGGCAGGAGTGTACAGAGGGATGGACACTGGGAAGAGGTAACTATGGGGAGGAAGTTGGAGGGGAGCTGTTGCATTGTGGTAAATGACATGAGACAAAGTATATGTGAACTGCTGTATGGAAAGTGAATTTTGTCTGTAAATCTTCACCCAAATCACAATTAAAAAAAAAAAAAAAGATATAAAGGAAGCAAGCAGATTTATCAAAGAGAGATGCTGGAAGATAGATGACAAGCCACATGGAGTTCTCCAAGGAACCAGGAAACAGAAAGTGAAGAGACAAGTACCTTTCCCCAGAGCCAACACAGAGAAAGGCTTCTTCTAAAGCCAGCTTCCTAAATTCAGACTTCTACCTTCCTAAACTGTTAGAAACTAAATTTGTTTGTTAAAGCCTCCACCTGTGGTATTTCTGTTATAGCAGCACTAGATAACTAAGGCATCATGGAAAAAAGGATTTTAACAGAACTGAAACCAATTTGTGGTCAGGAGGGATTTTCATACAGCATTGTCTTGAAGAGCGATTAAAATAATTACCAATTTAACTTAAACAAAGCTCCCAGTCTCAACCTTGAAGTATGTCTCCCAAAACTGTCTGAATTTTCCAAAAGAACCCAATGACTGAAACAAAATGTTCTCTGCTAAGCTGCTTAAAAAAAAAACAAAAAACCAAACACACTGCCATCAAGTCGGATCAGACTCATAGTCATAGTGATCCCTCCTTGGGTTTCCGAGGAGCTATCACTATGGAATTAGATTGCCCAACCTTCTTTCCAAGGAGTGGCTGGTGGGTTTGAACCACCAGCCTTCTGATTAGCAGTCAAATGCCTTAGGCACTATGCCACCAGAGTGCCCTATTAAACAGTAGTTACAGTTACCCAAATTAATAGAGAGCCTAGAGTTGCCATGTTCTAAAGAACTTTCTTTTGTGTTATTAAATCTCAGATTTCTCCATCTGGAAAACAAAAGCTGTTTCCTTATGAAATAGTCACTGGAAGCCCTATGCTCTTAAGTCATATTGCTCACACTGATCCATACATTGTTAACACAGATCTCCTTAAAAATTGTAAAGGGGAGGCGGGGCAAGATGGCGGACTAGGCAGAAGGATTGCACAGACCCTCTTCAACAAAGAAAAGGGAAACCAAT
>NW_006930243.1:0-3005 GCF_000298275.1 Orycteropus afer afer
AGGGTGGAGGGTCAACGAAAGAGGGGGAGGCCTTCAACGAAATGGATTGATATGGTGGCTGCAATGATGAGCTCAAGTATAGCGGGGATTGTGGGGCTGGCGCGGGATAGGGCAGTGTTTCGTTCTGCTGTGCATGGGGTCGCTATGAGTCGGAAACGACTTGATGGCACTTAACAACAACAACAACAACAATGGCTAATGACAACTTCCTATTTTCCTAGATTCATTTTTCATACATTCCGTGTGTCAATTATTAATGGATGTTTACAGCTGTTTCTTCCCATTTTGAGTCATGCCCCATCAGCAAATGGAGGTCCCAAAAGCTTTATTCCATACACATCATTAAGGTCAGCTCTACTCTGAGGAGGAAGCTCTTCCCCAGTTGTATTTTCAGTGCCTTCTGACCTGAGGGACTCATCTTCTGGCACTTTATTGGACATTGTTTCTGGGCTATTCACCATGTTTTCCAGTAATATATCTGACAGTGTTTCACTGCTATTTATAGTCAATTCTTTAAGAAATGGTAGTCCCTTTCATCTTCAATGTCTATCTTAGTCTGGAAGCTCCATTGCAACCTGTCTACCATGGGTGACCCTACTGGTATTCCAGATACTGGTGGTATAACCTCCAGCCTCACAGCAACACACAAGCCACCACAGTACAACAAACCAACAGACAAGTGGTGGAATACATGTATTGGGAGGGCAAAATTCAATCCAAAGCATTAAGTCATAAAAACAGTAAATTCTCTCTTAATAGCTATATACTTTTATCTTCCACTTTTATATATTTCATCTATTTGTATCTAGTTCTCTCTTAACCAAAACTGAAAAAAAATACTAAAATGAACTCTTTGATCCTAAGTTTAATGACTATTTCTCATTGTTTATCATGAAGGTAGAAATAGTCCTGAAAGCCTGTATCAGACACCCTTTCTCCTAGAGCTTTCAAAGTGACTGCCTAATGGGTCAGTAATTTTCCACAACCTTCTCTACTGTTGGAAAAAAATAAATCTAAAAAGCAGCTTCTTCAATTGTACAGAAAGTAGTGCATTTAGTTTCTTTCCTATTATTTATTTATTATTATTATTATTTACTGCTGGCTACAAATTGCAAACAGGACATCTGAGACTGAACACTTCATGATGAGTAGAGCCAGGCTAAAAAACTCATTCTGAGGATCATGGAAAGATTAGTTTCCTTTATCTTTTTTTTCTCTATGTTTCCAAATCTTTCTTTCTTGCCTATATAAGCATACTTCATACGTACACACACACACACACACACACACACACACACACACACACACATATATATATATATATATATATATATATACACTAACCAAGGGGGGCAGTATGAGAGGTTTCCAACAGGGAGGCAAACTTGTCTGTTGGATTGTCATACCGTGGTGACGTGTTGATGTGAGTTTTTAGGCTGAGTCACTGGTGTTTCTAACCCAGCAGGATGCACATGGTGCAGAGGTATCATCCCAGCTTACAGACTGAGACAGACTAGGAAGAAGGAAGAGGCCATCCACTTCTCAAATAATTGGCAAGGGAAAACCTTATGAATAGTAAAGAAACACTGTTTGATACATTACCGTGCAAGTTTATG
This sequence comes from Orycteropus afer afer, assembly GCF_000298275.1. Lineage (NCBI taxonomy): Eukaryota > Metazoa > Chordata > Mammalia > Tubulidentata > Orycteropodidae > Orycteropus > Orycteropus afer. Next base: position 1,617 of record NW_006930243.1, read on the forward strand.
AATGGTCTGGCTAGGTTAGAAGGTTCTCAAAATAGGACTGGGAAAGAGCTGCATCATCTTAGTAAACGCAGACTTACTCCTATGGATAAGGTAAAGCTTTTGAGAATACCATGTGCTGATGTGGCACCACTCAAATTGAAGAGAAACAGCCGCAGACATCCATTAATCATCAGAACATGGAATGTACAAAGTATGAATCTAGGAAAATTGGAAGTTGTCAGAAATGAAATGGAACACATAAAGATTGATATCCTCGGCATTAGTGAGCTAAAATGGACTGGTTTTGGCCATTTTGAATCAGACAACTATATAATCTACTATGCCAGGAATGACAGTTTGAAGAGGAATGGTGTGGCATTCATCATCACAAAGGATGTTTCAAGATCTCTCCTGAAGTACAATACTGTCAATGATAGGATAATATTCATATGCCTACAAAGAAGACCCGTTAATATGACTATTATTCAAATTTATGCCCCAACCACCAAAGCCAAAGATGAGAAAACTGAAGAATTTTATCAACTTCTGCAGTCTGAAATTGACCCAACATGCAATCAGGATGTGTTAATTATCACTGGTGACTGTAATGCAAAAGTTGGAAAAAAAGAAGAACACCAGTAGTTGGAAAATTTGGACTTGGTGACAAAAATAATGCTATATCTCGTATGGTAGAATTTTGCAAGACCAACAATTTGTTCATTGCAAACACCTTTTTTTTCAACAACACAAACGGTGGCTCTACACATGGACTTCACCAGATGAAAGACACAGGAATCAGATTGACTACATCTATGGCAAGAGGTGGTGGAAAAGCTCAATATCTTTAGCCAAAACCAGGCCAGGAGCTGATTGAGGAACAGACCATCAACTGCTCATATGCAAGTTCAATTTGAAGTTGATGTCAATTAAAATAAGTCCAAGAGGGCCAAAATATGATCTAGAATATATCCCTCCTGCAATTAGAGACCATCTAAAGAATAGATTTGATGCATTGAACATCAACCACTGAAAACCAGAGGAATTGTGGGAGGATATCAAGGACATTATCCATGAATAAATGAAGAAAGCAAGAGATCACTGAAAAGACAAGAAAGTAAGAGAAGACCAAAATGGATGACAGAAGAGACTCTGAAACTTGCCCTTGTGCAGAGAGAAGCTGAAGCCAATGAAAGAAATGATAAGAGAGCTGAACAGAAGATTTCAAAGAACAGCTTGAGCAGACAAAACCAATTACTATAATGAAATGTGCAAAGATCTGGAGTTTGAAAACCAAAAGGGAAGAACACACTCAGCATTTCTCAAGCTGAAAGAATTAAAGAAAAAATTTAAGCCTTCAGTTGCAATATTGAGAGATTCTATGGGCAAAATATTAAATGATGCAGGAAACAT
>NW_006930243.1:4085-4574 GCF_000298275.1 Orycteropus afer afer
CAGTATGGATTACGTCTCAATATAAAGAAAACCAAAATCCTCACAACTGGACCAATGAGCAGCATCACAATCAATGGAGAGAAGATTGAGGTTGTCAACAAATTTGCATTGCTTGGTTCTACAATTGATGCCAATGGAAGCAGCAGTCAGGACATTAGATGACATGTAGCATTGGGAAAGTCAACTGTGAAGGAACTCTTTCAAGTGCTGAGGAGAAAGGATGTCTCCTTGAGGACTAAGGTGCGCCTGACACAAGCCATGATATTTCCAATTGCCTTGTATGCATGTGAGAGCTGGACAATGAATGAGGAAGACTGAAAAAGAGTTGATCCTTTTGAGTTGTGGTGCTGGCGAAGAGTGCTGAAAGTACCATGGACTGCTAAAAGAACTAACAGATCTGTCTTGGAGGAAGTGCAACAAAATGCTCCTTGAAAGAGAGAATGAAGATAGCGGACTAGGCAGAAAGATTGCACAGACCCTCTTCAACAA
>NW_006930244.1:0-1066 GCF_000298275.1 Orycteropus afer afer
CAGATGTCTAACCAATAAGTCTAGAGTCATCGATACTTCTTCCTTACTAGGTCCAATCAGCATAATGTCATCAATATAATGGACCAGTGTGATGTCTTGTGGAAAGGAAAGGCAATCAAGATCCCTACAGACTAAATTATGACATAGTGCTGGGGAGCTGATATACCCTTGAGGAAGCACTGTGAAAGTATATTGGTGGCCTTGCCAGCTGAAGGCAAAGTGCTTCTGATGGTCCTTTGAAATTGGTATTGAGAAAAAGGCATTGGCCAGATCAATAGCTGCATGCCAAGTACCAGGAGATGTAATAATTTGCTCAGGCAATGAAACCACATCAGGAACAACAGCTGCAGTTGGAGTCACCACCTGGTTAAGTTTACAATAATCTACTGTCATTCTCCAAGATCTGTCTGTTTTTTGCACAGCCAAATAGGTGAATTAAATGACGATGTGGTGAGAATCACCACCCCTGCATCCTTCAAGTCCTTGATGGTGGCAGTAATCTCTGCAACCCCTCCAGGGATGCAGCACTGCTTTTGGTTTACGATTTTTGTAGGTAGAGGCAGTTGGCTTTTCCTACCATAATAGCCCTTTCTCCACATGTCAGGGACTCAATGTGGGAATTCTGCCAATTGCTCAGTATAACTATTCCAATTATGCACTCTGGAACTGGGGAAATCACTACTGGATAGATTGAGGCACCCACCGGACCCACTGTGAGATGCACCTTAGCTAAGACTCCATCATGTTCCCACTCTGACTGGTGGGCCACAATGACACTTTAGGTCTCCTGGAATTAGTGTCAGTTCAGAGCCAGTGTCCAGTAATCCCTGAAAACTGATTATTTCCTTTTCCCCAATGAAGAGTCACTCTCATAAAAGGCCTCAGATCCCTTTGGGGAAGTCTGGGAGAAAGATTGACATTATAGAGTTTTGGCAATGTAGACCTCAAAGAGACCTGGCTTCCCCTTCATTCAAGAGGTTGTGGGTCTGTAAACTGACTCAAGTCTGGGAATTGATTGAGAGGCCATGACTCTGTATTCTGGCAATTCAATCTAGGTTGCTGTTCA
>NW_006930244.1:3281-4577 GCF_000298275.1 Orycteropus afer afer
TTCCTTATCAGAGAGTTCCAATGCTGCTTCTTCCTCAGGGATGTGTTCTGGGTCTGTATCCTGCTCCCTTGTTTCTACCACTTTATCCTGCTTCTTTGTATGGACTGTGATGGTCTGTTGTCTCTGAGGCATTGTGGTGCTGTTGTATTTAGATCTCTGTTAACTGTTTGTGAAGAGCAGCCAATGGTGATTCAGGCTCTTCTTGGTGGTTTTTTATCATTGGCCTTGTCAGTCTTGCAGGTCCCGAGTGTCTTTGGGGTTGCTGGAAAGCAGAACGTGTTCTTGAGCCCCAGGAATCTTTGAGAGCACTGTCTCTTTAAATATCCAAAATGGTCAAGCTGCTTTTTAAACCTTCAAAATGGCGGCAACCTCTGGACCGGCAAAAGTCCACAACTCAGCCCACCTTTCTCTTTACCTTCTTCATTTGTTCCCCAGCGACCTTGCACAGTCCTCCATGCAGTCCTTGGCTAGCAGGGTGATTTTTAGGTTAATTCTTAGGTCCTACCACCACTTGGGAATCTCCAAGATGTCTGTGCTATCAGGATCACTCAGGATCACTGCCAGAGCGCAGCTCCGTCGGTCTCCTTTTTTGGTATTTTCAAGCAAATTCTTCTGCTAGTTGGGGTTTAGTCCACTTCTATATCCTTCCTTTCAAGGCTCATGGGTCCAGGATTATCTTCTGTGTCTGTGTTAATTGGTTTCCCTTTTCTTTGTTGAAGAGGGTCTGTGCAGTCTTTGTGCCTAGTCCGCCATCTTGCCGGCCTCATGTGACCTAGAGTTCTTCTGTCTATACAGATCAAGTAAATATTTAGTAGGTTTGCCATGTATTTCACTACTAGGAACACCATGCGCAAGTAGCCAATGCCATAATTCCCCACGAGTCAGACTATTCTGATTACTGTTCTGACTCTGCTGTCCATTATGGTAACCATGCCCACCTTCTCTTTGTCAATTAACTGCTGTCACTTGGCCCATACTACCACGGGGTCCAATCAGCCCCACAGTAGTTAAGTGTCTTAGTTCAATTAGGGCAGTTCCCACAGTCAAATCAGGTTTACATAAAATAGCAATTACAGCAGTCTTCAAGGATGCTGGAGCTCCTTTCACAAATTTATTCCTCATGGTACTGGTGAAAGGTGTGTTTTCTGGACTCTCCATTTCTGGCTCTAGGGGTCTAATCTGATAAATCTATTCTAACAGGCCAATTTCCCTAAGCCTCTGGATACCTTCTTCTACATTTACCAAGGCAGGTCTGGTACTTCAACTTGACTTAAGGTAGGCCACTGTGTAATCCAT